>NC_092228.1:42301030-42363530 GCF_036320965.1 Panulirus ornatus
TGGGGGAAGAGGGTTTTGAATGGGGGGTTGTGATTGCATGGGGGGTTTTGAATGGGGGGTTGTGATTGCATGGGGGTATACATGACATGGAAAGGGGGGGATGGGGGGAGGATGACTGTAAGGGGGAAGAGGGTTTTGAATGGGGGGTTGTGATTGCATGGGGGGTATACATGACATGGAAGGGGGGGATGGGGGGTGGATGACTGTATGGGGGAAAAGGGTTTTGAATGGGGGGTTGTGATTGCATGGGGGGTTTTGAATGGGGGGGGTGATTGCATGGGGGGTTTTGAATGGGGGGGTGTGATTGCATGGGGGGTTTTGAATGGGGGGTTGTGATTGCATGGGGGTTTTGAATGGGGGGTTGTGATTGCATGGGGGGTTTTGAATGGGGGGGTGTGATTGCATGGGGGGTTTTGAATGGGGGGGAGAGACTTGGGGCTTAGTGTATAGTGGCTAACATGGGGAGATCACTGATGGCTACCAGTCGACCAGAACCATCATGATGGCTACCAGTCGACCAGACCCATCATGATGGCTACCAGTCGACCAGACCCATCATGATGGCTACCAGTCGACCAGACCCATCATGATGGCTACCAGTCGACCAGAACCACCAGGATGGCTACCAGTCGACCAGAACCATCAGGATGGCTACCAGTCGACCAGAACCATCATGATGGCTACCAGTCGACCAGAACCATCATGATGGCTACCAGTCGACCAGGACCATCATGATGGCTACCAGTCGACCAGAACCATCATGATGGCTACCAGTCGACCAGAACCATCATGATGGCTACCAGTCGACCAGGACCATCATGATGGCTACCAGTCGACCAGAACCATCATGATGGCTACCAGTCGACCAGAACCATCATGATGGCTACCAGTCGACCAGAACCATCATGATGGCTACCAGTCGACCAGAACCATCATGATGGCTACCAGTCGACCAGAACCATCATGATGGCTACCAGTCGACCAGAACCATCATGATGGCTACCAGTCGACCAGAACCATCATGATGGCTACCAGTCGACCAGAACCATCATGATGGCTACCAGTCGACCAGAACCACCAGGATGGCTACCAGTCGACCAGAACCATCATGATGGCTACCAGTCGACCAGAACCATCAGGATGGCTACCAGTCGACCAGAACCACCAGGATGGCTACCAGTCGACCAGAACCATCATGATGGCTACCAGTCGACCAGAACCATCATGATGGCTACCAGTCGACCAGAACCACCAGGATGGCTACCAGTCGACCAGAACCACCAGGATGGCTACCAGTCGACCAGAACCATCAGGATGGCTACCAGTCGACCAGAACCATCATGATGGCTACCAGTCGACCAGAACCATCATGATGGCTACCAGTCGACCAGAACCATCAGGATGGCTACCAGTCGACCAGAACCATCATGATGGCTACCAGAACCACCAGGATGGCTACCAGTCGACCAGAACCATCATGATGGCTACCAGTCGACCAGAACCATCAGGATGGCTACCAGTCGACCAGAACCATCATGATGGCTACCAGTCGACCAGAACCACCAGGATGGCTACCAGTCGACCAGAACCACCAGGATGGCTACCAGTCGACCAGAACCATCAGTATGGCTACCAGTCGACCAGACCCATCAGGATGGCTACCAGTCGACCAGAACCACCAGGATGGCTACCAGTCGACCAGAACCATCATGATGGCTACCAGTCGACCAGAACCATCATGATGGCTACCAGTCGACCAGAACCATCATGATGGCTACCAGTCGACCAGAACCACCAGGATGGCTACCAGTCGACCAGAACCATCATGATGGCTACCAGTCGACCAGAACCATCATGATGGCTACCAGTCGACCAGAACAATCATGATGGCTACCAGTCGACCAGAACCATCATGATGGCTACCAGTCGACCAGAACCATCATGATGGCTACCAGTCGACCAGAACCACCAGGATGGCTACCAGTCGACCAGAACCATCATGATGGCTACCAGTCGACCAGAACCATCATGATGGCTACCAGTCGACCAGAACCACCAGGATGGCTACCAGTCGACCAGAACCATCATGATGGCTACCAGTCGACCAGAACCATCAGGATGGCTACCAGTCGACCAGAACCACCAGGATGGCTACCAGTCGACCAGAACCATCATGATGGCTACCAGTCGACCAGAACCATCATGATGGCTACCAGTCGACCAGAACCATCATGATGGCTACCAGTCGACCAGAACCATCATGATGGCTACCAGTCGACCAGAACCATCATGATGGCTACCAGTCGACCAGAACCATCATGATGGCTACCAGTCGACCAGACCAGGGCTACAGTCGACCAGAACCATCATGATGGCTACCAGTCGACCAGAACCATCATGATGGCTACCAGTCGACCAGAACCATCATGATGGCTACCAGTCGACCAGAACCATCATGATGGCTACCAGTCGACCAGAACCACCAGGATGGCTACCAGTCGACCAGAACCACCAGGATGGCTACCAGTCGACCAGAACCACCAGGATGGCTACCAGTCGACCAGAACCATCATGATGGCTACCAGTCGACCAGAACCATCATGATGGCTACCAGTCGACCAGAACCACCAGGATGGCTACCAGTCGACCAGAACCACCAGGATGGCTACCAGTCGACCAGAACCACCAGGATGGCTACCAGTCGACCAGAACCACCAGGATGGCTACCAGTCGACCAGAACCATCATGATGGCTACCAGTCGACCAGAACCATCATGATGGCTACCAGTCGACCAGAACCACCAGGATGGCTACCAGTCGACCAGAACCACCAGGATGGCTACCAGTCGACCAGAACCACCAGGATGACCTACCACCATGCACCCAGAAGCACCCTAATGGGGGGGGAGGGCGGGGGGAGGGAGGGGAGGGTGTGGTAGTAGTTAACGACCCAACCATGGGGGGGGAGGGGGGAGGGAGGGGAGGGGGGTAGTAGTAGTTAACGACCCAACCATGGGGGGAGGGAGGGGAGGGGGGGTAGTAGTAGTTAACGACCCAACCATGGGGGGGAGGGGGAGGGGGGGTAGTAGTAGTTAACGACCCAACCATGGGGGGGGAGGGGGGAGGGAGGGGAGGGGGGTAGTAGTAGTTAACGACCCAACCATGGGGGGAGGGAGGGGAGGGGGGGTAGTAGTAGTTAACGACCCAACCATGGGGGGGAGGGGAGGGGGGGTAGTAGTAGTTAACGACCCAACCATGGGGGGGAGGGGGGAGGGAGGGGAGGGGGGTAGTAGTAGTTAACGACCCAACCATGGGGGGGAGGGGAGGGGGGTAGTAGTAGTTAACGACCCAACCATGGGGGGGAGGGGAGGGGGGTAGTAGTAGTTAACGACCCAACCATGGGGGGGAGGGGAGGGGGGTAGTAGTAGTTAACGACCCAACCATGGGGGGGGAGGGGAGGGGGGTAGTAGTAGTTAACGACCCAACCATGGGGGGGAGGGGAGGGGGGGTAGTAGTAGTTAACGACCCAACCATGGGGGGGAGGGGAGGGGGGTAGTAGTAGTTAACGACCCAACCATGGGGGGGAGGGGAGGGGGGTAGTAGTAGTTAACGACCCAACCATGGGGGGGAGGGGAGGGGGGGTAGGGTACGACCAGCAGGCCATAGTGCCCAGGTTCACAGTGTGTGGAGACGGTACACAGGTACGGCACACCCATCATCATTACACACACACACACACACACACACACATACACACACACACATACACATACACACATACACATACACACACACACACACACACACACACACACCCTTCACCCCCCCTCCCCCCCTCTTCACCTCCCCCCCCCCAATCTCGGGCCCACTGGTTCAGGCCGGCCCCACTGCCCTTACCAACCGCCAGGACATGACCTCGCCTCTTTGCTGCCGGCTACCCCATCTCCACTTCACCTAAACCCACATCCCTCCACATCCATCCCATTTCACCCCCAACACATAGCCCTACCAAACCCCCTCCACTTCCCCCCCCCTTAACCAAAACCCCAAACCCCCCCCCCCTTGCTACTTCACCTCAACCACACACATCCCCTTTAAAACCAAAAAAACCCCCTTTCCCCTTTAACCAAAACCCACCTCCCCAAACTCACAGACAAATATATACAAACACCACAATAATGCCCCCGTTAGTTTACCCAAGAAATACATTACCTTTTAAAAAGAATTCAATTCCCTTTGGTTCACAAGCATTCCCAATGAAACAGAGAAAAAAAACGGGGGGTGGGCGGACGCGCCGCCCATAAAACAAGGGCGAATCCCCGCCTAAGTACCTTTAACAAACTCACACAAGCGATGAAAACGAAAACAATGAATGTGTGGCGAGGGGGCGACGGGAATGGATAAAGGGCACAAGTCTGGATAGTACATTTGTATATAGATTGTCTGTGTATGTATATTTATGTAAACTTTGAATTTATAGGAAGTAAAATGTGCGGGTGTGTGGACGTGTAAGATAACATGTATGTGGGGGGGGTTTGGGGCCATCTTTCGTCTTTTTCCCTTGCGCACCCCTAACGCGGGAGACAGCGAGTAGGTAAAATAATACATATATATATATAATATAAAATATTATATAGATATATATATATATAAAAATAAAACCACACACAACACACACACACACAACAAACACACAAAAGAAAACGTAAAATAGGGTCAAAGAAAAGGGGAATAACCTAAAAAAAATTTCACCATAATTAAATAGAATGTTGACTTTGGCAAATACCATTCTCCTCTTTTAATTTTGAAATTTGACTTTTTACCTTAATTTCAGAAAAGATTTCGCTATATATATAAAAAATAAATAATATATAATAAATATATATATATATATATAATATATAAAAATAAAATTCCTATGAGCCCCACGGGGGAAAAAAAACCGAAAAGTTCCCAAGGCACTTTCGTGTCATAATCACATCATCATCGGGGAGACAAAGAGAGAAATATAAGAGTCATTGATATACAACGAAGAGACGCATTTGGTTATATATATATATAATTTTATAAATATTAAATATTAAATATATATAATATATATAATAATAATTTTTTTTTTTTTTTTTTTTTTTTTTTTTTTTTTTTTATACTTTTCGCTGTCTCCCGCGCTTGCGAGGTACGCAAGGAAACAACGAAAGAAAGGGCCCCAAACCCCCCCCCCCATCCCAAAGTACAACACACGTCCACACCGCAATATACAAACCTACACAGCTTTCCATGGTTACCCCAGACGCTTCACATCCCTTGATTCACTCCACGACAGCAAGTCAACCCCGGGTATACCCATCGCTCCAATTCACTCTTTTCCCTTTTGGCCTCCTTTCACCCTCCGCATGTTCAAGCCCCGATCACACAAAATCTTTTTCACTCCATCTTTCCACCTCCAATTTGGTCTCCCTCTTCTCCTCGTTCCCTCCCCCTCCGACACATATATCCTTTTGGGTCAATCTTTCCTCACTCATTCTCTCCATGTCCCCAAAAACCATTTAAAAACCCCCCTTTCCTCTATCTCAACCACGCTCTTTTTTTTTCCCCAACATCTCTCTACCCTTACGTTTCTTACTCGCTCAAACCACCTTTACAAAACCCCACATGCCTCAAAAATCTCAATTCCAGCACATATATATATATATATAATATATATAAATTATATATATATATAATTGTCAATAACTACAATTTAAACTATTACCATCTCAGCCAGCTGTGACACCATTTTTTAAAAGCCCCCCCAAGCAGGGGAAAGGAGGGAGGGAGTTTAAAGGCAATGCCCCTGTAAAACAAAAAAAAAAAAATACACACAAAATACACGTCTACAATACAAAGGGAAAAAAAGCAATGGGTTTTCATAAACTACAGAATACAGGACCAAGGGGAAAAAGACTTCTGTAGTTACACAATACTTAATTGCATATGCAAATTACTACAACCTTAGCCTACGGGGCGTAAACAACAACAAAAACAACACTCGGGTTGTTGCTACAACAGGAGGGGGGGTGAAAAAAAAAAACACACACACACACACACACACACACACTACAGAAAAGCGAATTACTGCTTGTAACAACCACTACCAACAAAAACCCCAGGCACTACAACCCCACGGGGGGTTGTAGGGCGAAACACTGTCGTAAACCACCCCCCTCCCCCCCATTAGCTCTCTTGGGGGGGGAAGGGGGGGGTGGTGGGTTGGTCTCCCCCCCCCCCAACCACCCCTTACCCTCTACATCAACACACCCCCCTCCCCCCCCCCCACCCTGTGGGAGGGGGGAAAGGGGCGTAAACCCACAGGAATTCATCCCCCCTCCCCCCTTCCTCACCCCCCCCCGGCGACAACCCCCAAATTCCCCTTCTTCTTTTTCCCCCCCCCCCCCTCCCACACACCCCCATTCCCCTTCTTCTTCCCCCCCCCCCCTCCCACACACCCCCACCCTTTTTTCTCTTACCCCCCCCCCTAACCCCCAAAATTTTCTCTCCCCCAAACCACACCCCCCCACCCCTTCACTCTCTGGGGGGGGGCAGGGGAGGAGGGGGGGGAATATTATCATCATCTCTCAAAGCTTTTATCATACAGGTAGCTCGCTTAGGAGGGGGGGGGAGGGGGGGGGGGGGGGGGGGGAGGGAGGGGGGGGGGAGGGGGTGGGTTTGAGGGGGTTTGAAGGGGGGGGGGGTGGGAAACGTCGACACCCTACCCCCCCCCCTACCACACTCCCCCCCGTCACCCCCCCCTACCCCCTCCCCTCCGCACCCCCCTAACCCCCCTCCCCTCCTCACCCCCATCCCCCCCCCCTCCCCTCCCCCCTCCCCAGCGTTATTTGTCGCTACGGGAGGCGACGTCGCTGGAATAGGAACACCCCCTCCCCTCCCCCCCCCCTCCCCCCTACAACACACAAACACAACACACACACAAAACACACACACACATACACACGGGGGCAGCGAAGAGGGAAACCCCCCCTCCTGGCGTGACGTCACCGAGCCCCCGCCCGGCGTGGTCGTGACGTGCACATGACGCCATGGAAGGGGTGGGGGGTGGGGGGGGGGGGAGGATGGAACGGGCGGAGGGTGAATCAATGGCAGCAAGTCCCCCCCCCCCCCTTGCGACTGCGCCATCTTGACTAACGGAGGGTTGTGATTGCATGGGGGTAAAATGTGACATGAAAGAGGGGGGATGGATGGGGTGGATGACTGTATGGGGGAAAGGGTTTTGAATGGGGGTTGTGATTGCATGGGGGGTATATGTGACATGGAAAGGGGGGATGGATGGGGTGGATGACTGTAAGGGGGAATAGGGTTTTGAATGGGGGGTTGTGATTGCATGGGGGGTATATGTGACATGAAAGAGGGGGAATGGATGGGGTGGATGACTGTATGGGGAAAAGGGTTTTGAATGGGGGGTTGTGATTGCATGGGGGTTTTGAATGGGGGGTTGTGATTGCATGGGGGGTTTTGAATGGGGGGGTGTGATTGCATGGGGGGTTTTGAATGGGGGGGTGTGATTGCATGGGGGCTTTTGAATGGGGGGTTGTGATTGCATGGGGGGTTTTGAATGGGGGGGGGTGTGATTGCATGGGGGGTTTTGAATGGGGGGTGTGATTGCATGGGGGGTTGTGATTGCATGGGGGGTTTTGAATGGGGGGGTGTGATTGCATGGGGGGTTTTGAATGGGGGGTGTGATTGCATGGGGGGTTTTGAATGGGGGGGGGGTGTGATTGCATGGGGGGTTTTGAATGGGGGGTGTGATTGCATGGGGGGTTGTGATTGCATGGGGGGTTTTGAATGGGGGGGTGTGATTGCATGGGGGGTTTTGAATGGGGGGAGAGACTTGGGGCTTAGTGTATAGTGGCTAACATGGGGAGATCACTGATGGCTACCAGTCGACCAGACCCATCATGATGGCTACCAGTCGACCAGAACCAACATGATGGCTACCAGTCGACCAGAACCATCATGATGGCTACCAGTCGACCAGAACCATCATGATGGCTACCAGTCGACCAGAACCATCATGATGGCTACCAGTCGACCAGAACCACCAGGATGGCTACCAGTCGACCAGAACCATCATGATGGCTACCAGTCGACCAGAACCATCAGGATGGCTACCAGTCGACCAGAACCACCAGGATGGCTACCAGTCGACCAGAACCATCATGATGGCTACCAGTCGACCAGAACCATCATGATGGCTACCAGTCGACCAGAACCATCATGATGGCTACCAGTCGACCAGAACCATCATGATGGCTACCAGTCGACCAGAACCATCATGATGGCTACCAGTCGACCAGAACCACCAGGATGGCTACCAGTCGACCAGAACCATCATGATGGCTACCAGTCGACCAGAACCATCATGATGGCTACCAGTCGACCAAAACCACCAGGATGGCTACCAGTCGACCAGAACCATCATGATGGCTACCAGTCGACCAGAACCATCATGATGGCTACCAGTCGACCAGAACCACCAGGATGGCTACCAGTCGACCAGAACCATCATGATGGCTACCAGTCGACCAAAACCACCAGGATGGCTACCAGTCGACCAGAACCATCATGATGGCTACCAGTCGACCAGAACCACCAGGATGGCTACCAGTCGACCAGAACCATCATGATGGCTACCAGTCGACCAGAACCACCAGGATGGCTACCAGTCGACCAGAACCACCAGGATGGCTACCAGTCGACCAGAACCACCAGGATGGCTACCAGTCGACCAGAACCACCAGGATGGCTACCAGTCGACCAGAACCATCATGATGGCTACCAGTCGACCAGAACCATCATGATGGCTACCAGTCGACCAGAACCATCATGATGGCTACCAGTCGACCAGAACCACCACGATGGCTACCAGTCGACCAGAACCACCAGGATGGCTACCAGTCGACCAGAACCATCATGATGGCTACCAGTCGACCAGAACCATCAGGATGGCTACCAGTCGACCAGAACCACCAGGATGGCTACCAGTCGACCAGAACCACCAGGATGGCTACCAGTCGACCAGAACCACCAGGATGACCTACCACCATGCACCCAGAAGCACCCTAATGGGGGGGGAGGGCGGGGGGGGAGGGAGGGGAGGGGGGGTGGTAGTAGTTAACGACCCAACCATGGGGGGGAGGGGGGAGGGAGGGGAGGGGGGTAGTAGTAGTTAACGACCCAACCATGGGGGGGAGGGGAGGGGGGGTAGTAGTAGTTAACGACCCAACCATGGGGGGGAGGGGGAGGGGGGGGTAGTAGTAGTTAACGACCCAACCATGGGGGGGGGAGGGGGGTAGTAGTAGTTAACGACCCAACCATGGGGGGAGGGGAGGGGGGGTAGTAGTAGTTAACGACCCAACCATGGGGGGGGAGGGGAGGGGGGGTAGTAATAGTTAACGACCCAACCATGGGGGGGAGGGGAGGGGGGGTAGTAGTAGTTAACGACCCAACCATGGGGGGGAGGGGAGGGGGGGGGTAGTAGTAGTTAACGACCCAACCATGGGGGGGGAGGGGAGGGGGGGGGTAGTAGTAGTTAACGACCCAACCATGGGGGGGAGGGGAGGGGGGGGTAGTAGTAGTTAACGACCCAACCATGGGGGGGAGGGGAGGGGGGGTAGTAATAGTTAACGACCCAACCATGGGGGGGAGGGGAGGGGGGGGTAGTAGTAGTTAACGACCCAACCATGGGGGGGAGGGGAGGGGGGGTAGTAGTAGTTAACGACCCAACCATGGGGGGGAGGGGGAGGGGGGGTAGTAGTAGTTAACGACCCAACCATGGAGGGGATGGGAGGGGGGGTAGGGTACGACCAGCAGGCCATAGTGCCCAGGTACACAGTGTGTGGAGACGGTACACAGGTACGGTACACCCATCATCATTACTGGGGTACATACACACACACACACATACACACACACACATACACATACACATACACACATACACATACATACACACACACACACACACACACACACACACACACACACACACACACACACACACACACACACATACACACACACACACATACACATACACATACACACATACACATACATACACACACACACACACACACACACACACACACACACACACACACACACTCTCTCTCTCACGTTGAGAGAGAGAGAGAGAGAGAGAGAGAGAGAGAGAGAGAGAGAGAGAGAGAGAATGGTAGTAGTAGGATGCGCCCCCCCCTCAGCCCCAAGTCTCCCCTGAGCACACCGACCCAGGACAACAACAACAACAACAACAAGAAGCCACCCTAAACACAACAACAACAACAACAAGAACAACAACAACCTTACCATACAAAACACAACCTCTACTAATCACAAAAACATCTCATTAATACGAACAAATAAACAACTTTATCATATATATATACATATATATATATATATATATATATATATATATATATATATATATATATACTGGAAAGGATCACAATTTTGCGCGTGATCAAGTATATTCCTATGAGTCCACGGAGGAAAATGAAGCACGAAAAGTTGCCAAGTGCACTTTCGTGTAATAATCACATCATCAGGGCCCCTGATGATGTGATTATTACACGAAAGTGCACTTGGCAACTTTTCGTGTTTCATTTTCCCCGTGAACTCATATATATATATATATATATATATATATATATATATATATATATATATATATACAAAATATATATATATATATATATATATATATATATATATACATACAAAATATATATATATATACAAAATTGAAGAAAATGTTGCAAAGAAAACGTCTCGAGGGAAAACGTAAACAACAAACACAGACAATCTCGCCAACGCAACGTAAACAACAAAGAAAATGCAGATCATCTCATCACAAACAAATACAACAAATATGGGTCTATTCTGCACAGCTCAGCTCTCGTTTAAATAACCCAAATTTCGATGAAAAAAAAATAAATTCCATGAAAATAAAAATAAAAAGGGGTTATTTTCACCCCTGGATTAACGAGTGACAAGAGAAGACATTGAACTGTTCTCAAACGAGGGTATGTAGCGCTCCCCCCCCACCACCCCCACCCACCTACCCCCCATTTGGCCTGGTTGACTTCTCCACACGGCCCAAAAGTGGGTTCAACGAGGTCCAGTATGTGGGTTCAACGAGGTCCAGTACGTGGGTTCAACGAGGTCCAGTGTGTGGGTTCAACGCGGTCCAGTATGTGGGTTCAACGAGGTCCAGTACGTGGGTTCAACGAGGTCCAGTATGTGGGTTCAACGAGGTCCAGTGTGTGGGTTCAACGCGGTCCAGTATGTGGGTTCAACGAGGTCCAGTACGTGGGTTCAACGAGGTCCAGTATGTGGGTTCAACGAGGTCCAGTACGTGGGTTCAACGAGGTCCAGTGTGTGGGTTCAACGAGGTCCAGTGTGTGGGTTCAACGAGGTCCAGTATGTGGGTTCAAGGAGGTCCAGTACGTGGGTTCAACGAGGTCCAGTGTGTGGGTTCAACGCGGTCCAATATGTGGGTTCAACGAGGTCCAGTACGTGGGTTCAACGAGGTCCAGTATGTGGGTTCAACGAGGTCCAGTACGTGGGTTCAACGAGGTCCAGTATGTGGGTTCAACGAGGTCCAGTGTGTGGGTTCAACGCGGTCCAGTATGTGGGTTCAACGAGGTCCAGTACGTGGGTTCAACGAGGTCCAGTATGTGGGTTCAACGAGGTCCAGTACGTGGGTTCAACGAGGTCCAGTATGTGGGTTCAAGGAGGTCCAGTACGTGGGTTCAACGAGGTCCAGTGTGTGGGTTCAACGCGGTCCAGTATGTGGGTTCAACGAGGTCCAGTACGTGGGTTCAACGAGGTCCAGTACGTGGGTTCAACGCGGTCCAGTATGTGGGTTCAACGAGGTCCAGTATGTGGGTTCAACGAGGTCCAGTACGTGGGTTCAACGAGGTCCAGTATGTGGGTTCAAGGAGGTCCAGTACGTGGGTTCAACGAGGTCCAGTGTGTGGGTTCAACGCGGTCCAGTATGTGGGTTCAACGAGGTCCAGTACGTGAGTTCAACGAGGTCCAGTGTGTGGGTTCAACGCGGTCCGGTACGTGGGTTCAACGAGGCCCTGGACGTGGGTTCAACGAGGTCCGGTACGTGGGGTTGAACGAGGTCCGGTACGTGGGTTCAACGAGGTCCAGTACGTGGGTTCAACGAGGTACAAATAGTGGGCTCAACGAAACTCGATGCTTAGGTCCAGCGGGTTCAACGAGGTCAAGACTACGTTCAACTAGGCTCGATGCCTATGTCCGATGGGTTCAACGAGGCCCAAACAGTGGGTTCAACGAAGCTCGACCCTGAGGTCCAACTACGTCCAGTGGGTTCAACGAGGTCTAAACAGTGCGTTCAACTAGGTCCAACCACGTCCAAAGACCGTGTTCAACGAGGGGTCGACGCTAATCAGGTTTCAACTATGTCCAGTGGGTTCAACGAAAGGGGGCCCCCTGGAGGTCGGGCTGGGAGAAGAGGTGGGCGTGGCCGTGTAGGGGGGGGAGGGGGAGGAGGGGGGAGTAGGGGGGGTCACAGCCGTCAAACGTGACTCAAGACACAGACAGAAGCCAAGCTCTCTCTCTCTCTCTCTCTCTCTATCTAGCTATCTCACTCTGTCTCTCTCTATCTCACTCTGTCTCTCTCTCTCTCTCTCTCTCTCTCTCTCTCTCTCTCTCTCTCTCTCTCTCTCTCTCTCTCTCTCTATCTATCTCACTCTGTCTCTATCTCTCTCTCTCTCTCTCTCTCTCTCTCTCTCTCTCTCTCTCTCTCTCTCTCTCTCTCTCTCTCTCTCTCTCGCTGCATCCCTGTCTGTCTGTGTGATCTGTCTGTGGGCTTTCCCCTTGTCTGTCTGTCTTTTCTCTGTCTCATCATCACCCTGTCTGTGTCTATCTATCCGCCTCACTGTCTCGAATTCCTTCTGTCTATCGGCTGCCTCACTCTCTGTTGGCAAACTCTAAACACACATGTACGACAATCTTGCATTAACCATTACTAAATTCAACCTTACAACAATATATAGTATATAATATATATATATATATATATATATATATATATATATATATATATATATATATATATATATATATATATATATATTCCATACTATTCGCCATTTCCCGCATTAGCGAGGTAGCGTTAAGAACAGAGGACTGGGCCTTTGAGGGAATATCCTCACCTGGCCCCCTTCTCTGTTCCTTCTTTTGGAAAATTAAAAAAAAAATGAGAGGGGAGGATTTCCAGCCCCCCGCTCCCTCCCCTTTTAGTCGCCTTCTACGACACGCAGGGAATACGTGGCAAGTATTCTTTCTCCCCTATCCCCAGGGATATATATATATAAACTGGGCGCATTAGCTTTAATTACGGGCCATTCATCACCCCATTAAAAAAGTTAGCAAACTGTTATGGAGGTAATCTATCCCGTAATTACCAAACTGGCTGGTTTGGTAATTAACGCAATGAACGATTAAATAACTCGTACTACAGAGGGCCCCTTCAATGAACATTTTTGGAATACGTGATCCAATATTAAGATCAAGAATGAGTATAAAAAATATCATGTTATCTAACAATTAATTGGGAAATGAAGAGGGTTTAATTACCACATCTAAAGGGTAAATGGGGTAGATAGAATGGGGGATAATTAAGTCAGGGGAGATGAAAACATTATTTTCCCCTTTTATATTTGCACAAATGGAAAGTAGAGAGAATTTGGACTTCTTTTCATCACAACAGCTCTCCTTTCTCCAATCAGCGATGCGTCTCCGGTAGGTTTCTGTTCTTGGCCCCATTCCGCCTATCCCCCTGGATATATATATATATATATATATATATATATATATATATATATATATATATATATATATATATATATATATATATATTCCTATGAGTCCACGGGGAAAATGAAACACGAAAAGTTCCCAAGTGCACTTTCGTGTAATAATCACATAATCTGGGGAGACACAAGAGAGAAATATAACAGTCAGTTGATATTTCTCTCTTGTGTCTCCCCTGATGATGTGATTATTACACGAAAGTGCACTTGGGAACTTTTCGTGTTTCATTTCCCCCGTGGACTCATAGGAATATCTCGATCACGCGCAAAATTGTGATCCTTTCCAATATATATATAAATATATATATATATATATATATATATATATATATATATATATATATATTTCTTTTTTTTTTTTCGTACTATTCGCCATTTCCCGCGTTTGCGAGGTAGCGCTAAGAACAGAGGACTGGGCCTTAGAGGGAAAATCCTCACCTGGCCCCCTTCTCTGTTCCTTCTTTAGGAAAATTAAAAAAAAAAACGAGAGGGGAGGATTTCCAGCCACCCGCTCCCTTCCCCTTTAGTCGCCTTCTACGACACGCAGGGAATACGTGGGAAGTATTCTTTCTCCCCTATCCCCAGGGATATATATATATATATATATATATATATATATATATATATATATATATATATATATATATATATATATATGGTGCAAATGGACGCGCACTTTCAGAGAACACATAACACCTTACCTATCAGGTAGGACTCGAACCCAGGAACTTCTGCGTGGCATTCCAAAACACAAACAGACAAGGGGCTTCGATCACAGCCCAGGCGGTTAGCGTTCCCGACCTACCACGCGGAGTTCCTGGGTTCGAGTCCTGGCTTGCTTTTTAACCCCCGCCCCCCCAGCCTTTTCCTCTCTCCCACATGGAAAAGTTCAATTCCATCTATGGGAAAGTCACGCAAGGTCCAAGATGGCGCCTTAGAAATAATAATAATAATAATAATAATAATAATAATAATAATAATAATAATAATAACAATAATAATAATAATAATAATAATAATAACAATAATAATAATAATAATAATAATAATAATAATAATAATAATAATGAATTTTAAACCAATAAAACACGACCAATGTCTGGTACCTCAATCTTGTAAAGAAAACGTATCGCAGTCCATGATAACCAACGTAAGGAAAACGGACTTAGTACAATAGCGTATTTACGCCATCAGCCAAAGCCAATGGGCACGTGGTGAAGAAAGAAAACGGGGCAACGATGCTTCGGGGCACCTCAAAGAAAACGGAAATATGTGGCAGGGGTAACTTGCATCTCACAAGGTCTTTCTCAATAAATAAATTGGTTTATTTTCGCTAACTTACACTGTGAAAATAAATTGGTTTATCTTTGCTAACTTACACTGTGAAAATAAATAAATTGGTTTATCTTCGCTAACTTACATCATAAATCACTAATCTACACTATAAACAAAATAAATTGGTTTATCTTCGCTGACTTACATTATAAACAAAAATAAATTGGTTTATCTTCGCTAACTTATATCATAAATAACATAAATTGGTTTGTCTTCGCTAACTTACGTCATAAATACCATAAATTCGCTTATTTTCGCTAACTTACAATATAAATAATATAAATTGGTTTATCTTCGCTATCTTACATCATAAATAAGATAAATTGGCTTATCTTCGCCAACTTACATCATAAATAACATAAATTGGTTTATCTTCGCTAACTTACATCATAAATAACATAAATTGGCTTATCTTCGCTAACTTACATCATAAATAACATAAATTGGCTTATCTTTGCTAACTTACATCATAAATAACATAAATTGGCTTATCTTCGCCAACTTACATCATAAATAACATAAATTGGCTTATCTTCGCTAACTTACGATATAAATCAAAGTCGAGAGCTTTTCCGCTAGAGGTCGGGGCGCAGTGTGTGTGTGTGTGTGTGTGTGTGTGTGTGAGCGCCCGCCCAGCGAACAATGTGGCCAGCGATTATTTGTACCGGCGAACACCACAGCGGGCGCTTAATTGCTGCCCGCCCGCCAGCCAGCCAACCCCCCACCACTGTGTGTGTGTGTGTGTGTGTGTGTGTGTTGAGGGGGGGGCGGGGCGCGCTTGCTTGGGGGCCTACCGGCCGGACGACCCCGACGACCTGACCCCCCCACCCCCTCCCACCCTTCCCCCGTTTTCCTCTTATCCTTTGTTGGTGTCTGTGACACTGGGGGGGAGGGGGGGGAAAGGAAGGGGGTGGGTGGGGTGGGTGGGTGTTCGAGGGGGGGAAGAGGGGGGGAATGAAGGGGGGTCGTGGTGTCGCCTCTCTCTCATGTTATTTCCTGATGGACTTATATATATATATATATATATATATATATATATATATATATATATATATATATATATATTTTTTTTTTTTTTTTTTTTGCTTTGTCGCTGTCTCCCGCGTTTGCGAGGTAGCGCAAGGAAACAGACGAAAGAAATGCCCCCCCCCCATACACATGTATATATACACGTCCACACACGCAAATATACATACCTACACAGCTTTCCATGGTTTACCCCAGACGCTTCACATGCCTTGATTCAATCCACTGACAGCACGTCAACCCCGGTATACCACATGACTCCAATTCACTCTATTCCTTGCCCTCCTTTCACCCTCCTGCATGTTCAGGCCCCGATCACACAAAATCTTTTTCACTCCATCTTTCCACCTCCAATTTGGTCTCCCTCTTCTCCTTGTTCCCTCCACCTCCGACACATATATCCTCTTGGTCAATCTTTCCTCACTCATCCTCTCCATGTGCCCAAACCACTTCAAAACACCCTCTTCTGATCTCTCAACCACGCTCTTTTTATTTCCACACATCTCTCTTACCCTTACGTTACTCACTCGATCAAACCACCTCACACCACACATTGTCCTCAAACATCTCATTTCCAGCACATCCATCCTCCTGCGCACAACTCTATCCATAGCCCACGCCTCGCAACCATACATTGTTGGAACCACTATTCCTTCAAACATACCCATTTTTGCTTTCCGAGATAATGTTCTCGACTTCCACACATTCTTCAAGGCCCCCAGAATTTTCGCCCTCTCCCCCACCCTATGATCCACTTCCGCTTCCATGGTTCCATCCGCTGCCAGATCCACTCCCAGATATCTAAAACACTTCACTTCCTCCAGTTTTTCTCCATTCAAACTCACCTCCCAATTGACTTGACCCTCAACCCTACTGTACCTAATAACCTTGCTCTTATTCACATTTACTCTTAACTTTCTTCTTCCACACACTTTACCAAACTCAGTCACCAGCTTCTGCAGTTTCTCACATGAATCAGCCACCAGCGCTGTATCATCAGCGAACAACAACTGACTCACTTCCCAAGCTCTCTCATCCCCAACAGACTTCATACTTGCCCCTCTTTCCAGGACTCTTGCATTTACCTCCCTAACAACCCCATCCATAAACAAATTAAACAACCATGGAGACATCACACACCCCTGCCGCAAACCTACATTCACTGAGAACCAATCACTTTCCTCTCTTCCTACACGTACACATGCCTTACATCCTCGATAAAAACTTTTCACTGCTTCTAACAACTTGCCTCCCACACCATATATTCTTAATACCTTCCACAGAGCATCTCTATCAACTCTATCATATGCCTTCTCCAGATCCATAAATGCTACATACAAATCCATTTGCTTTTCTAAGTATTTCTCACATACTTATATATATATATATATATATATATATATATATATATATATTTTTCTTTTTTTTTTTTTTTTTTTTTTTTTTTTTTTATACTTTGTCGCTGTCTCCCGCGTTTGCGAAGTAGCGCAAGGAAACAGACGAAAGAAATGGCCCAACCCCCCCCCCCCATACACATGTACATACACACGTCCAGACACGCAAATATACATACCTACACAGCTTTCCATGGTTTACCCCAGACGCTTCCCATGCCTTGCTTCAATCCACTGACAGCACGTCAACCCCTGTATACCACATGACTCCAATTCACTCTATTTCTTGCCCTCCTTTCACCCTCCTGCATGTTCAGGCCCCGATCACACAAAATCTTTTTCACTCCATCTTTCCACCTCCAATTTGGTCTCCCTCTTCTCCTCGTTCCCTCCACCTCCGACACATATATCCTCTTGGTCAATCTCTCCTCACTCATTCTCTCCATGTGCCCAAACCATTTCAAAACACCCTCTTCTGCTCTCTCGACCACGCTCTTTTTATTTCCACACATCTCTCTTACCCTTACGTTACTTACTCGATCAAACCACCTCACACCACACATTGTCCTCAAACATCTCATTTCCAGCACATCCATCCTCCTGCGCACATCTCTATCCATAGCCCACGCCTCGCAACCATACAGCATTGTTGGAACCACTATTCCCTCAAACATACCCATTTTTGATTTCCGAGATAATGTTCTCGACTTCCACACATTTTTCAAGGCTCCCAAAATTTTCGCCCCCTCCCCCACCCTATGATCCACTTCCGCTTCCATGGTTCCATCCGCTGACAGATCCACTCCCAGATATCTAAAACACTTCACTTCCTCCAGTTTTTCTCCATTCAAACTCACCTCCCAATTGACTTGACCCTCACCCCTACTGTACCTAATAACCTTGCTCTTATTCACATTTACTCTCAACTTTCTTCTTCCACACACTTTACCAAACTCAGTCACCAGCTTCTGCAGTTTCTCACATGAATCAGCCACCAGCGCTGTATCATCAGCGAACAACAATTGACTCACTTCCCAAGCTCTCTCATCCCCAACAGACTTCATACTTGCCCCTCTTTCCAGGACTCTTGCATTTACCTCCTTTACAACCCCATCCATAAACAAATTAAACAACCATGGAGACATCACACACCCCTGCCGCAAACCTACATTCACTGAGAACCAATCACTTTCCTCTCTTCCTACACGTACACATGCCTTACATCCTCGATAAAAACTTTTCACTGCTTCTAACAACTTGCCTCCCACACCATATATTCTTAATACCTTCCACAGAGCATCTCTATCAACTCTATCATATGCCTTCTCCAGATCCATAAATGCTACATACAAATCCATTTGCTTTTCTTAGTATTTCTCACATACATTCTTCAAAGCAAACACCTGATCCACACATCCTCTACCACTTCTGAAACCGCACTGCTCTTCCCCAATCTGATGCTCTGTACATGCCTTCACCCTCTCAATCAATACCCTCCCATATAATTTACCAGGAATACTCAACAAACTTATACCTCTGTAATTTGAGCACTCACTCTTATCCCCTTTGCCTTTGTACAATGGCACTATGCACGCATTCCGCCAATCCTCAGGCACCTCACCATGAGTCATACATACATTAAATAACCTTACCAACCAGTCAACAATACAGTCACCCCCTTTCTTAATAAATTCCACTGCAATACCATCCAAACCTGCTGCCTTGCCGGCTTTCATCTTCCGCAAAGCTTTTACTACCTCTTCTCTGTTTATCAAATCATTTTCCCTAACCCTCTCACTTTGCACACCACCTCGACCAAAACACCCTATATCTGCCACTCTGTCATCAGACACATTCAACAAACCTTCAAAATACTCATTCCATCTCCTTCTCACATCACCGCTACTTGTTATCACCTCCCCATTTACGCCCTTCCTATATATATATATATATATATATATATATATATATATATATATTCAGATGAGACCCCATTTCAGTAACGTATTTTCTTTGCACACGGAACCAAAGACATCAAATACTCGACGATAATTGGTCCAGCCGGATCCACCATGGTAAACGCGGGCCAATTAGCGACACCCCCAATCCCCGCCGACCAATCGCCGCCCACCAATCACACACAACCAATCCCCGATCCCGATTGGCCTTCCAGCGTCCTTGAGAAGTCGTTCCTATATAAATGCATCGGTGTGTGTATATATATATATATATATATATATATATATATATATATATTTTTTTTTTTCATACTATTCGCCATTTCCCGCGATAGCGAGGTAGCGTTAAGAACAGAGGACTGGGCCTTTGAGGGAATATCCTCACCTGGCCCCCTTCTCTGTTCCTTCTTTTGGAAAATTAAAAAAAAAAAAACGAGAGGGGAGGATTTCCAGCCCCCCGCTCCCTCCCCCTTTTAGTCGCCTTCTACAACACGCAGGGAATACGTGGCAAGTATTCTTTCTCCCCTATCCCCAGGGATAATATATATATATATATATATATATATATATAGAGAGAGAGAGAGAGAGAGAGAGAGAGAGAGAGAGAGTTGATAGAGAGTTGGGGTGAGAGACTATCAGTAAATTTTAGGGAGAATAAAAAGATGTTCTGGAAGGAGGTAAATAGGGTGTGTAAGACAAGGGAGCAAATGGGAACTTCAGTGAAGGGCGTAAATGGGGAGGTGATAACAAGTAGCGGTGATGTGAGAAGGAGATGGAGTGAGTATTTTGAAGGTTTGTTGAATGTGTCTGATGACAGAGTGGCAGATATAGGGTGTTTTGGTCGAGGTGGTGTGCAAAGTGAGAGGGTTAGGGAAAATGATTTGGTAAACAGAGAAGAGGTAGTAAAAGCTTTGCGGAAGATGAAAGCCGGCAAGGCAGCAGGTTTGGATGGTATTGCAGTGGAATTTATTAAGAAAGGGGGTGACTGTATTGTTGACTGGTTGGTAAGGTTATTTAATGTATGTATGACTCATGGTGAGGTGCCTGAGGATTGGCGGAATGCGTGCATAGTGCCATTGTACAAAGGCAAAGGGGATAAGAGTGAGTGCTCAAATTACAGAGGTATAAGTTTGTTGAGTATTCCTGGTAAATTATATGGGAGGGTATTGATTGAGAGGGTGAAGGCATGTACAGAGCATCAGATTGGGGAAGAGCAGTGTGGTTTCAGAAGTGGTAGAGGATGTGTGGATCAGGTGTTTGCTTTGAAGAATGTATGTGAGAAATACTTAGAAAAGCAAATGGATTTGTATGTAGCATTTATGGATCTGGAGAAGGCATATGATAGAGTTGATAGAGATGCTCTGTGGAAGGTATTAAGAATATATGGTGTGGGAGGCAAGTTGTTAGAAGCAGTGAAAAGTTTTTATCGAGGATGTAAGGCATGTGTACGTGTAGGAAGAGAGGAAAGTGATTGGTTCTCAGTGAATGTAGGTTTGCGGCAGGGGTGTGTGATGTCTCCATGGTTGTTTAATTTGTTTATGGATGGGGTTGTAAAGGAGGTAAATGCAAGAGTCCTGGAAAGAGGGGCAAGTATGAAGTCTGTTGGGGATGAGAGAGCTTGGGAAGTGAGTCAATTGTTGTTCGCTGATGATACAGCGCTGGTGGCTGATTCATGTGAGAAACTGCAGAAGCTGGTGACTGAGTTTGGTAAAGGGTGTGGAAGAAGAAAGTTGAGAGTAAATGTGAATAAGAGCAAGGTTATTAGGTACAGTAGGGGTGAGGGTCAAGTCAATTGGGAGGTGAGTTTGAATGGAGAAAAACTGGAGGAAGTGAAGTGTTTTAGATATCTGGGAGTGGATCTGTCAGCGGATGGAACCATGGAAGCGGAAGTGGATCATAGGGTGGGGGAGGGGGCGAAAATTTTGGGAGCCTTGAAAAATGTGTGGAAGTCGAGAACATTATCTCGGAAAGCAAAAATGGGTATGTTTGAGGGAATAGTGGTTCCAACAATGCTGTATGGTTGCGAGGCGTGGGCTATGGATAGAGATGTGCGCAGGAGGATGGATGTGCTGGAAATGAGATGTCTGAGGACAATGTGTGGTGTGAGGTGGTTTGATCGAGTAAGTAACGTAAGGGTAAGAGAGATGTGTGGAAATAAAAAGAGCGTGGTTGAGAGAGCAGAAGAGGGTGTTTTGAAATGGTTTGGGCACATGGAGAGAATGAGTGAGGAGAGATTGACCAAGAGGATATATGTGTCGGAGGTGGAGGGAACGAGGAGAAGAGGGAGACCAAATTGGAGGTGGAAAGATGGAGTGAAAAAGATTTTGTGTGATCGGGGCCTGAACATGCAGGAGGGTGAAAGGAGGGCAAGAAATAGAGTGAATTGGAGTCATGTGGTATACAGGGGTTGACGTGCTGTCAGTGGATTGAAGCAAGGCATGTGAAGCGTCTGGGGTAAACCATGGAAAGCTGTGTAGGTATGTATATTTGCGTGTGTGGACGTATGTATATACATGTGTATGGGGGGGGTTGGGCCATTTCTTTCGTCTGTTTCCTTGCGCTACCTCGCAAACGCGGGAGACAGCGACAAAGTATAAAAAAAAAAAAAAAAAAAAAAATATATATATATATATATATATATATATATATATATATATATATACATAAAACTGACTGCCGTTTCCCGCGTTGGCGAAGTAGCGCCAGGAAACAGACGAAGACAGACCCATTTACACACACACACACACATATATATATATATATATATATATATATATATATATATATATATATATATATATATATATACATATATATATATATATATATATATATATATATATATATATATATATATATATATATAGACGCACATACACGTACATATGCATATAGTGACACAGACACACACATTCTATGTCTACCTATCTATCTATCTATATATCTATATATATATATATATATATATATATATATACACACACAGGTGGGTTCGAGTCCCGGTCGTGTGTATATAGCCTCGTTAAAAGCAAGATCAGTGCTGGGTATTTTGATGGTATTAAAGATATTACTGGAAATATCCAATCCCCCCTCCCCCCCCAGTCCAGTGACCCACCCCCCCAGATATGGGGGAAAAGGGGGGGGGCGCCTGAGAGGGGTGGGGGTCATAAATGGGGTGGGGGTCACAGCTGAACCGGGTCACAGCGCGGCGTCACACCCAGTGTGTGTGTGTGACGGGGGGGGGGGGGGGTGGGTTCGGGTTCGTCACATCGTAACACATTGAAAACGGGTCACGAAATTGGGTATGGAATGGGGCGACTGCAAAATTGGGTATGGGTCAATGGGTCTCATGAGAGTGGGTCAGGGCACGCGGGTCACAGATGGTGGGTTGCAGACGGTGGGTCAAAGATGGTAGGGCACAGATGGTGGGTCACAGTTGGTAAGTCACAGATGGTGGGTCACAGCTGTTGGGTTACAGATGGTGGGTCGTAGCTGAGAGTCACAAGTGGTGGGTCACAGCTGGCGGGTCACAGATGGTGGGTCACAGATTGTGGGTCACAGCTGGTGGGTCGCAGCTGGTGGGTCGCAGCTGGTGGGTCACAGCTGCTGGGTTACAGATGGATTCTAAATCGACCAAGGAAGAATATCTACGTCAAAATCTATTGATATTTGATTCTAAAGCGACCAGAGTTGAATATCTACGTCAAAATCAACCGATATTTGATTCTAAATCGACCAGAGGAGAATATCCACGTCAAAATCAACCGATATTTGATTCTAAATCGACCAGAGGAGAATATCTACGTCAAAATCAACCGATATTTGATTCTAAATCGACCAGAGTTGAATATCAACGTCAAAATCAACAGATATTTGATTCTAAATCGACCAGAGTTGAATATCAACGTCAAAATCAACGGATATTTGATTCTAAATCGACCAGAGTTGAATATCCACGTCAAAATCAACCGATACGTGATTCTAAATCGATCAGAGTTGAATATCTACGTCAAAATCAACCGATATTTGATTCTAAATCAACCAGAGGAGAATATCTACGTCAAAATCAACCGATATTTGATTCTAAATCAACCAGAGGAGAATATCCACGTCAAAATCAACCGATATTTGATTCTAAATCAACCAGAGTTGAATATCAACGTCAAAATCAACCGATATTTGATTCTAAATCAACCAGAGGAGAATATCTACGTCAAAATCAACCGATATTTGATTCTAAATCAACCAGAGGAGAATATCTACGTCAAAATCAACCGATATTTGATTCTAAATCAACCAGAGGAGAATATCTACGTCAAAATCAACCGATATTTGATTCTAAATCAACCAGAGGAGAATATCTACGTCAAAATCAACCGATATTTGATTCTAAATCAACCAGACTTGAATATCCACGTCAAAATCAACCGATATTTGATTGTAAATCGACCAGAGGAGAATATCTAAGTCAAAATCAACCGATATTTGATTCTAAATCGACCAGAGTTGAATATCAACGTCAAAATCAACAGATATTGGATTCTAAATCGACCAGAGTTGAATATCTACGTCAAAATCAACGGATATTTGATTCTAAATCGACCAGAGTTGAATATCCACGTCAAAATCAACCGATACGTGATTCTAAATCGATCAGAGTTGAATATCTACGTCAAAATCAACCGATACGTGATTCTAAATCAACCAGAGGAGAATATCTACGTCAAAATCAACCGATATTTGATTCTATAATCACCAGAGGAGAATATCTACGTCAAAATCAACCGATATTTGATTCCTAAATCAACCAGAGTTGAATATCAACGTCACAATCAGAACCGATATTTGATCGTAAATCAACCCAGAGGAGAATATCTATGTCAGAAACCAACCGATATTTGATTCTAAATCAACAGAGGAGAATATCTACGTCAAATCACCGATATTAGATTCTAAATCAATCCAGAGGAGAATATCTATGTCAAGAAACCTAACCGATATTGCTTCTAAAATCAACCAGAGGAGAATAATCTACGTCAAAAACCAACCGATATTTGATCTAAATCAACCAGAGGAGAATATCTACGTCAAAAACACCGATTATTTGATTCTATAATCAACCAGAGGAGTATAACTATGTCAAAACCAAACCGATATTGATTCTCTAATCACCAAGGGAGAATATCTACGTCAAAATCAACCGATATTTGATTCTAGATCAACCAGAGGAGAATATCTACGTCAAAATCACCGATATTTGATTCTAAATCAACAAGAGTTGAATATCAACGTCAAAATCAACCGATATTTTGATTCCTACATCAACCAGAGGAGATATCTAATGTCAAAACCTAACCGATATTTGATTCTAAATCAACCAGAGGAGAATATCTACCGTCAAAACCAACCGCTTTTGATTTGCTAAATCAACCAAGAGGAGAATATCTATGTCAACACCAACCGATATATGATTCTAAATCACCAGGGAGAATATCTATGTCAAAACCAACCGATATTTGATTCTAAATCAACCAAGAGAATATCATGTCAAACCAACCGATATTGATTCTAAATCAACCAGAGGAATATCTATGTCAAAACCAACCGATATTTGATTCTAAATCAACCAGAGGAGAATATCTATGTCAAAACCAACCGATATTTGATTCTAAATCAACCAGAGGAGAATATCTACGTCAAAATCAACCGATATTTGATTCTAAATCAACCAGAGTTGAATATCAACGTCAAAATCAACCGATATTTGATTCTAAATCAACCAGAGGAGAATATCTACGTCAAAACCAACCGATATTTGATTCTAAATCAACCAGAGGAGAATATCTACGTCAAAACCAACCGATATTTGATTCTAAATCAACCAGAGGAGAATATCTATGTCAAAACCAACCGGTATTTGATTCTAAATCAACCAGAGGAGAATATCTATGTCAAAACCAACCGATATTTGATTCTAAATCAACCAGAGGAGAATATCTATGTCAAAACCAACCGATATTTGATTCTAAATCAACCAGAGGAGAATATCTATGTCAAAACCAACCGATATTTGATTCTAAATCAACCAGAGGAGAATATCTATGTCAAAACCAACCGATATTTGATTCTAAATCAACCAGAGGAGAATATCTATGTCAAAACCAACCGATATTTGATTCTAAATCAACCAGAGGAGAATATCTATGTCAAAACCAACCGATATTTGATTCTAAATCAACCAGAGGAGAATATCTATGTCAAAACCAACCGATATTTGATTCTAAATCAACCAGAGGAGAATATCTATGTCAAAACCAACCGATATTTGATTCTAAATCAACCAGAGGAGAATATCTATGTCAAAACCAACCGATATTTGATTCTAAATCAACCAGAGGAGAATATCTATGTCAAAACCAACCGATATTTGATTCTAAATCAACCAGAGGAGAATATCTATGTCAAAACCAACCGAAATGTGGATTCCACTGGGAATACTCGCATTCGCTGCTCGAGGACCATGGATATTCAGGGGACCGGGTTCGAATCCCATGGAGAGGATTCACGAAGCGATGAACACAAGGGACCACAGTGTTCTACAACACCCTGTGCTGCCTTCTACAACTCTCTCTCTCTCTCTCTCTCTCTCTCTCTCTCTCTCTCTCTCTCTCTCTCTCTCTCTCTCTCTCTCCCCTTCTTCCCATTTTCTTCGTTCTTCGCCCCCTTTCCCCCTGCGCTGGTGTATCTCTGGGGGTGAGGCACACCTCCGTCTGTCGTATCTCTGGGGGTGAGGCACACCTCCGTCTGTCGTATCTCTGGGGGTGAGGCACACCTCCGTCTGTCGTATCTTATCTCTGGGGAAAGTCCCATGTTTTCTTACCCTTCTGGATCTACTGTTTCTCTGGGGGGAAGAGGGTAACTTGTGTGTGTGTGTGTCCCCCAGATCCGTTGCATCTAAGGGGAAGCGTTCTCTTCGTCTCGTACGTTCCTCTCTGGGGGTGGCGTGGTATCTCGCACACTCCATCTCTGGGGTGAGCGCGCACACTCCAGTCTCCCCTCTTTGATCTGGGGGTACAGTGACTCTGCACATTCTCGCTGGGGTTGAGGGGCTTTGGAGGGAGAAGGGGGGAAGTTCTCTGGGGAGGGGGTGGGTGGGTGGGGGAACTTCTCTGGGGGAGGGGAAGGGGGAAGTTCTCTGGGGAGGGGGTGGGTGGGGGAACTTCTCTGGGAGAGGGGGAGGGGAAGTTCTCTGGGGAGGGGGTAGGTGGGGGAACTTCTCTGGGAGAGGGGGAGGGGAAGTTCTCTGGGGAGGGGGTAGGTGGGGGAACTTCTCTGGGGAGGGGGCGGGTGGGGGAAGTTCTCCGGGGGAGGGGGGAAGGTCTCTGGGGGGTTTGTCTCGCAGAGTTGAGCCGTTGCTCTTTGGTCTCTGAGAGACCCGAGAATTGTCTCTGTCTCTCGTGGAGTTCCGTGTCTCTCCGTGTAAGGGGGGGAGGGAGATCTCGCCTGGGGTAGGGGGATGTTGTCTGGGGGGGGTTACGTGTACCGGGATTAGGTGACCCCCCCCCCCTCCCTTGTGTATCTCGTACCCCCAGAGAGCTGAAGAGACACCGGCGAGGTCTCGCTAGGAGAGAGAGAGAGAGAGAGAGAGAGAGAGAGAGAGAGAGAGAGAGAGAGAGAGAGAGAGAGAGAGAGAGAGAGAGAGAGAGAGGATTTTCAACAGCACTACCCCCCCATCCAATCAGCGTACACACACACACACACACCTACCCCCTTAAACCCCTACCCCCTCCCCACCCCCGTATAATACGGGGGTATCAAGGAACACCCCCCACCCCCCCAACCCCCTATTCCTCCCCAATTAAACCAATTACAATCTACCAATTACCAATTCATGACCCCCTCCCCCCCCATTTCGACCCCCATTAGACAAAAATCTCCCCCATTTCCAAAGGCCTTCTCGAAGTCGGTCAAATTCGTCTCCCCATTTCTCCCCCATTCCCCTAAATATCTCCCCCTCCCCTCCCATGATCGCCAGGGGGGGGGAGGGGAGGGGAGGCCCGCTAGCTATACCGGGGTGAAACCCGTCAATCACACCCCAGCCTACAGGTGGGGAGGGAGTAAGACCTACAATCTCCCCACATCACCTTAACATGACTTCTTACTCCCCACAACCATAGATAATCTCCCCACATAACCTTAACATGACTTCTTACTCCCCACAACCATGGGTCATCTCCCCACATCACCTTAACATGACTTCTCACTCCCCACAACCATGGCTGGGGGGTCTATCTACCATCTCCCCACAACCCCGGATATGGGGTGCTACTCCCCACAACCACACCTGGTCGTGTATCTCTAACCATCTCCCCACAACCCTGGCCACGACACATTACTCCCCACAACCTCAGCTGGGTGTCAGGTGGGGAGGGGGGAGGAGATACTGGCTTTCCCCCCACCTCAAGCCATGGCTGTCGACTCTTGAGGTGGGGGAGGGAAGGGGGGAGTGGGGAGAAGGGGTGAGGGAGTGGGGAGACAAGCGGACGAACACACGCCCGGACACCGACCTACGGCAGGAGGCGCTGACGAGACAACCTTACTCCCCCTCCCCCACCTCCTCCTCAACCCCCCCCACCCCAACCTCTCTCTCTCTCTCTCTCTCTCTCTCTCTCTCTCTCTCTCTCTCTCTCTCTCTCTCCTATGCAGACAGCGGGGAGGGGGAGAGAGAGAGAGAGGGGGGAGGATGAGGGAGGGAGGGAGGGAGGGGGAGGAGAGAAGCAGGAGCACCCCCTACCCCTCTCCCCCCTCCCCCTATGCAGGCAGGGAGGGAGAGGAGGAGGAGGAGGAGGAGGAGGAGGAGGAGGAGGAGGAGGGGGAGAGGAGGAGGAGGAGGGAGGAGGAGGGGGAAAGCAACAGCATCACCCCTCCCCCAATGCAGGCAGGGGGGAGGGAGGAGGGAGGAGGGGGAAAGCAGCAGCAGCATCACCCCCCGCCCCTCCCCCAATGCAAGAAGGAGGAGGAGGGGAAGAGCGGCATCACCCCTTCCCCTCTCCCCCCCCCCCCCGCCTATGCAGGCAGGGGGAAGGGAGGGGAGGGGAGGGGAGGGGGAGGGGAGGGGGAGGCAGCAGTCGCCCCAGTAATCGATAGGTGGGGCGCCTACCACCAGTGCCTCCCCTCCCCCCCCTCCTCTCCCACCTCCCCACACACACACACTTTCTCTCTCCCCAGATATCCTCCCCTCCCCTCCCCTCCCTCCCCTCCCCGGGACAAACGTACCGTCCGTCGTACCGTAGGACGACCGGTACGGTACGGCCAGTGGGGGGGGGGGGGCTGGCACCCGGCAAGACACCCCCCCTCCCCCTCTTTGCTGTACCGTCCAGTGTTGCCAACGCACGTACCGTCCATTCGGACCTCCGTGTACCGACCAGTGTTGCCAAGGTACGTACCGTCCATACGGACCCCCGTGTACCGTCCACTGTTGCCAACGCACGTACCGTCCATACGGACCTCCGTGTACCGACCAGTGTTGCCAAGGTACGTACCGTCCATACGGACCCCCGTGTACCGTCCAGTGTTGCCAACGCACGTACCGTCCATTCGGACCTCCGTGTACCGACCAGTGTTGCCAAGGTACGTACCGTCCATACGGACCCCCGTGTACCGTCCAGTGTTGCCAACGCACGTACCGTCCATTCGGACCTCCGTGTACCGACCAGTGTTGCCAAGGTACGTACCGTCCATACGGACCTCCGTGTACCGACCAGTGTTGCCAAGGTACGTACCGTCCATACGGACCCCCGTGTACCGTCCAGTGTTACTAATAGTACACCATGTACCGTCCAGTGTTACCAATATGACCCTATGTACCATTCATTGTTACCAATAGGACCCTATGTACCATTCAGTGTTACCAAGAGGACCCTATGTACCATTCAGTGTTACCAATAGGACCCTATGTACCGTACAGTGTTACCAATATGACCCTATGTACCGTCAAGTGTTACCAATAGGACCCTATGTCCCGTCCAGTGTTACCAATATGACCCTAATATACCGTCCAGTGTTACCAATATGACCCTATGTACCGTCCACTGTTACCAATAGGACGCTAATATACTGTCCAGTGTTACCAATAGGACCCTATGTACCGTCCAGTGTTACCAACACATGTACCGTCCAGCAAAGACAGTCTTTAAGAATTTAAACACACACACACACACACACACACACACACACACACACACACACACACATACACACACACACACACACACACACATACACACACACACACACACACACACACACACATACACACACACACACACACACACACACACATACACACACACACACACACACACATACACACATACACACACACACACACACACACACACACACATACACACACACACACACACATACACACACACACACACACACACACACACACACACACACATACACACACACACACACACACACACACATACACACACACACACTCCATGACCCCAACAAACAAACACACAAAAGCCGAGCACGATAACCCAGTCAAGCATGAACGACAACAACAACAAAACAAAGACATACATACCAATAACTTCGCTGGACAACAACAGGAACTTAGAACAACAAGGAACAAAGACACACAGGATGCACACAAACAAACAACAACAAAGACACACAGGAAGCACACAAACAAACAACAACAAAGACACACAGGAAGCACACAAACAAACAACAACAAAGACACACAGGATGCACACAAACAAACAACAACAAAGACACACAGGAAGCACACAAACAACAACAAACAACAAACAAGTCTTTAAACAGAGACAGACCGGAGACAACATCGCAAACAAACAAGAAACAAAGACACTACAGCTTAGTAAGCTGGCTATAAAAGCTTAAGTTTGTTCCTTACGCACAAGCTTACTTGGCGACGCTTGGCTCTGCAGCATACCACTCCTTCCACGACCTCAGCTAAGCCTGACCAAGCTTACCTCTACTTACCCGAAAGCTTAACTCGCCCTAGCGCTTAGCTTTTCTCAACCCTTCAGCTTCACCTAAGCTTAGCTCCCTCTTAACCCACTCACCCCCTCAGCTTAACCTAAGCTTAGCTCTCTCTTAACACACTCACCCCCTCAGCTTAACCTAAGCTTAGCTCTCTTAACCCACTCTACCCCTCAGCTTAACCTAAGCTTAGCTCTCTTAACCCACTCACCCCCTCAGCTTAACCTAAGCTTAGCTCTCTTAACACACTCACCCCCTCAGCTTAACCTAAGCTTAGCTCTCTTAACACACTCACCCCCTCAGCTTAACCTAAGCTTAGCTCTCTTAACCCACTCTACCCCTCAGCTTAACCTAAGCTTAGCTCCCTCTTAACCCACTCACCCCCTCAGCTTAACCTAAGCTTAGCTCCCTCTTAACCCACTCACCCCCTCAGCTTCACCTAAGCTTAGCTCTCTCTTAACCCACTCACCCCCTCAGCTTAACCTAAGCTTAGCTCTCTTAACCCACTCACCCCCTCAGCTTAACCTAAGCTTAGCTCTCTTAACCCACTCACCCTCTCAGCTTAACCTAAGCTTAGCTCTCTTAACCCACTCACCCTCTCAGCTTAACCTAAGCTTAGCTCTCTTAACCCACTCACCCCCTCAGCTTAACCTAAGCTTAGCTCTCTTAACCCACTCACCCCCTCAGCTTAACCTAAGCTTAGCTCTTAACCCACTCACCCCCTCAGCTTAACCTAAGCTTAGCTCTCTTAACCCACTCACCCCCTCAGCTTAACCTAAGCTGAGCTCTCTTAACACACTCACCCCCTCAGCTTAACCTAAGCTTAGCTCTCTTAACCCACTCACCCCCTCAGCTTAACCTAAGCTTAGCTCTCTTAACACACTCACCCCCTCAGCTTAACCTAAGCTTAGCTTGGCTCTCCTAAACCCAACCCTCTCCTCCAACTCCACAAAAAAAGCTTAAACCTTACCACGCTTATCCTATCCCCCTCCCCCCTCCGTATCAAAGCTTAACCCTCTACAATCCCAGCTTATCTTATCCCATGAGTTTATCCCATAATGTCCCAAAAGCTGTTTACAGCCACTGGGTTTTCCCCAGTGGCTGTCTTGGCCAGAAGAGATTTTGAACACGACGGTATACGACCCTTGAACACGACGGTATACGACCCTTGACCACGACGGTATACGACCCTTGACCACGACGGTATACGACCCTTGACCACGACGGTATACGACCCTTGACCACGACGGTATACGACCCCTTGACCACGACGGTATACGACCCTTGAACACGACGGTATACGACCCTTGAACACGACGGTATACGACCCTTGACCACGACGGTATACGACCCTTGACCACGACGGTATACGACCCTTGACCACGACGGTATACGACCCTTGAACACGACGGTATACGACCCTTGACCACGACGGTATACGACCCTTGACCACGACGGTATAAGACCCTTGAACACGACGGTATACGACCCTTGACCACGACGGTATACGACCCTTGAACACGACGGTATACGACCCTTGAACACGACGGTATACGACCCTTGAGCACGACGGTATACGACCCTTGACCACGACGGTATACGACCCTTGACCACGACGGTATACGACCCCTTGACCACGACGGTATACGACCCTTGAACACGACGGTATACGACCCTTGACCACGACGGTATACGACCCTTGACCACGACGGTATACGACCCTTGACCACGACGGTATACGACCCTTGACCACGACGGTATACGACCCTTGACCACGACGGTATACGACCCTTGAACACGACGGTATACGACCCTTGACCACGACGGTATACGACCCTTGACCACGACGGTATACGACCCTTGAACACGACGGTATACGACCCTTGAGCACGACGGTATACGACCCTTGACCACGACGGTATACGACCCTTGACCACGACGGTATACGACCCTTGACCATGACGGTACGACCCCCCCCCCCCCTCCGTGAGCGATTTTGCCGACTTTGGGTATGGTGGGCCTGGCTGACCTTTGACCTGACCCTTAGAGGTCAGGTCAAAGGCCAGGTCATGATACCCAAGGGTAACATGATCAGTAAAGGCAAGTTCACAACTCAAGAGGTCGAGGGTCAGAAAGGTCAAAGGGTCAGATTGGATCCTGGCGAACATATAGACAAGGTCAAAGGTCAGAATGGATCCTGGCCAACATATAGACCAGGTCAAAGGTCAGAATGGATCCTGGCGAACATAGACAAGGTCAAAGGTCAGAATGGATCATGGCGAACATAGACAAGGTCAAAGGTCAGAATGGATCATGGCGAACATAGACAAGGTCAAAGGTCAGAATGGATCCTGGCGAACATAAAAACAAGGTCAAAGGTCAGAATATGGATCGTGGCCAACATATAGACCAGGTCAAAGGTCAGGATATGGTTCCTGGCGAACATAAAGACAAGGTCAAAGGTCACTCTCCTGGCGAACGTAAGACCCAGGTCAAAGGTCAGGTTCCTGGTGAACATAAGACCCAGGTCAAAGACCAGGATATGACACTTGGTGAACGTAAGACCCAGGTCAAAGGTCAGGAAGTGGTTGCTGGAGGCGAGGTCAAGGTCACGTGCTGCTGCTTTCGCCTCGCCAGCTTAGAAGGAAGGTCAGTCAAGGTGTACACTTCCGCATGTCTCCCACACACCCGGTAAGGTTATCGTCATACATGACATAAGGAACCACCACCCACCACCAGGTCTGAGGAAGAGGAGGAGGAGGAAGAGGAGGAGGAGGAGGAGGAGGAGGAGGAGGAGGAGGAGGAGGAGGAGGAGGAGGAGGAGGAGGACGAGGAGAAGAGGAAGAGGACGAGGAGGAGAAGAAGAAGAAGAAGAAGAGGAGGAGGAGGAGGAGGAGGAGAGGAGGAGGAGGAGGAGGAGGAGGAGGAGGAGGAGGAGGACGAGGAGGAAGAGGAAGAGGAAGAGGAAGAAGGAGGAGGAGGAGGAGGAGAAGAGGAAGAGGAGGAGGAGGAGGAGGAGGAGGAGGAGGAGGAGGAGGAGGACGAGGAGGAAGAGGAAGAGGAAGAAGGAGGAGGAGGAGGAGGAGGAGGAGGAGGAGAAGAGGAAGAGAAGAAGGAGGAGGAGGAGGAGGAGGAGGAGGAGAGGAGACGAGGAGGAGGAGGAGGAGGAGGAGGAGGAGGAGGACGAGGAGGAGGAGGAGGAAGAGGGACGAGGAGGAGGAGGAGAAGAAGAAGAGGAGGAGGAGAGGAGGAGGAGGAGGAGGACGAGGAGGAGGAGGAGGAGGAGGAGGAGGAGGAGGACGAGGAGGAGGAGGAGGAAGAGGACGAGGAGGAGGAGGAGAAGAAGAAGAGGAGGAGGAGGAGGAGGAGGAGGATGAAGAGGAGGAGGAGGAGGAGGAGGAGGAGGAGGAGGAGGAGGAGAAGATGAAGACGAAGAAGAGTATCAAGAAGAAGAAGAAGAAGAAGAAGAAGGAGAGAGAGAGAGAGAGAGAGAGAGAGAGAGAGAGAGAGAGAGAGAGAGAGAGAGAGACATATCTATGAACCAGATTAATTCTCTCAAACACAACAGAATCAATCCCTTTCTTCCTCCACCTCCCAGTAAAACAAAAACAAAACAAAACAAAAACAAAATCACCTTCCAATAAAACAAAAAAAACATAAAAACAAAACAAAAAACAAAATCACCTTCCAATAAAACAAAAACAAAACATAAAAACAAAACAAAAAACAAAATCACCTTCCAATAAAACAAAAAAAACAAAAACAAAACAAAAACAAAACCACACACACATTATCTGCACCAAAATAAACTTAAACCGTAAACAAGCCTGAAGAAATCACGTCGCTAAACTATCGTAACTACTAAATCACCAGACACCCCCCTACCCCCCCCCCCCCCCCCCTGGGCCTCTCAATACCCCCACAGTGTTCCGCGGACCGTACGACAGTTTCTACCGCGCCACCGGCAACGCGCCCGCGGTCATCCACACCGGTGCCAGACGTACGATCATCCCGGGAAGCGAGTGCGCAGATGCCATCCTCCACTGCCAACACGACAAAGAGACAAAGCATTTCCACAGATACATTTCCGACGTGTTAAAGACCACTGGAACACGGGCAAACAAACAAAGATCGACAAACAAACAAAAATACACAAATAACACTACTGGAACACGGGCAAACAACAAAGATCGACAAACAAACAAAATACACAAATAACACTACTGGAACACGGGCAAACAAACAAAGATCGACAAACAAACAAAAATACACAAATAACACTACTGGAACACGGGCAAACAAACAAAGATCGACAAACAAACAAAAATACACAAATAACACTACTGGAACACAGGCAAACAAACAAAGATCGACAAACAAACAAAAATACACAAATAACACTACTGGAACACAGGCAAACAAACAAAGATCGACAAACAAACAAACAAAAATACACAAATAACACTACTGGAACACAGGCAAACAAACAAAGATCGACAAACACAAATAACACTACTGGAACACAGGCAAACAAACAAAGATCGACAAACAAACAAACAAAAATACACAAATAACACTACTGGAACACAGGCAAACAAACAAAGATCGACAAACAAACACAAATAACACTACTGGAACACAGGCAAACAAACAAAGATCGACAAACAAACAAAAATACACAAATAACACTACTGGAACACAGGCAAACAAACAAAGATCGACAAACAAACAAACAAACACAAATAACACTACTGGAACACAGGCAAACAAACAAAGATCGACCAAACAAACAAACAAACAAAAAGGTTGATACAAAGGATTCGAACAGCAGGAGAGAACACTGGATGTGTTTGTGGTAGAGATCTGAGATGTGGTGGAGGAAGAAGAGATCTGAAACTCACGGGTGTGGTAGAGGAACACATACACACCACAAACCACTCCAGTATCCACGAGAACAAACAACAAACCACTGTATCTACCACCATCGACACAAACAAAAGAGAGCCCCATGTTTACCCCCACCACAAACACTTACCCCCACCATAAACAACGCCTCCCATCCCAGCCCCCACCACAAACCACGCCTCCCATCCCAACCCCCACCACAAACCACGCCTCCCATCCCAGCCCCCACCACAAAAACTTACCCCCACCACAAACAAATCCCATCCAAGCCCCCACCACAAACTAATCCCATCCCAGCCCCCACCACAAACAAATCCCAGCCCAACCCTACCATAAACAAATCCCATCCCAGCCCCTACCACAAACAACGCCTCCCATCCCAACCCTACCACAAACCACGCCTCCCATCCCAGCCCCCACCACAAACTAATCCCATCCCAGCCCCCACCACAAACCACGCCTCCCATCCCAGCCCCCACCACAAACTAATCCCATCCCAGCCCCCACCACAAACTAATCCCATCCCAGCCCCCACCACAAACAAATCCCATCCCAGCCCCTACCACAAACCACGCCTCCCATCCCAGCCCCCACCACAAACCACGCCTCCCATCCCAGCCCCCACCACAAACAAATCCCAGCCCAACCCTACCATAAACAAATCCCATCCCAGCCCCTACCACAAACAACGCCTCCCATCCCAACCCTACCACAAACCACGCCTCCCATCCCAGCCCCCACCACAAACTAATCCCATCCCAGCCCCCACCACAAACCACGCCTCCCATCCCAGCCCCCACCACAAACTAATCCCATCCCAGCCCCCACCACAAACTAATCCCATCCCAGCCCCCACCACAAACAAATCCCATCCCAGCCCCTACCACAAACCACGCCTCCCATCCCAGCCCCCACCACAAACCACGCCTCCCATCCCAGCCCCCACCACAAACAAATCCCAGCCCAACCCTACCATAAACAAATCCCATCCCAGCCCCTACCACAAACAACGCCTCCCATCCCAACCCTACCACAAACCACGCCTCCCATCCCAGCCCCCACCACAAACTAATCCCATCCCAGCCCCCACCACAAACCACGCCTCCCATCCCAGCCCCCACCACAAACAACGCCTCCCATCCCAACCCTACCACAAACAACGCCTCCACGGCTGCCGGGCCACCCTAACCAATCTCCTCCCGCAAAGGACAAAGAATGGAAAACATATATATATATATATATATATATATATATATATATATATATATATATATATATATATATATATTCAGAGCCAATGTCTTGATCGATCGCCACAAAACCACGTGACGTTCACAGAGACAAGAGGGAGGGGGAGGAGGAGGGGGAGTGGGGGGGGAGAAAGGGGAAATGGGGAGGGGGGGGCTGATCAGCGGGTCTCGGGGGGGGGGGGGGCTGAGCAGCGGGTTTCCTTTAAAGACAAAGAAAAAAATAAAAGACGAAGAAAAATCTACCACCGGACTCCAAAGGTAAAAAAAAAAAGACATCAAAGTAAACACTGAAAAGACATTCACAAAACGAGCGAGTTTAAAACACAATAATAATAAAAAAAAGCATTTTTTTTTATTTAAATGGCCATAACAATGAACTTCTGTATACAAAAACCAGCATGGAAAGCGTCTGCTATAGAAGGCTACACCACAGTGGTCTAGCTCACTGATCTACGTCAAGGTTTAATCCAATCTGGGATGGTTTAAGCCAATCTGGGATGGTTTAAGCCAATCTGGGATGGTTTAAGCCAATCTGGGATGGTTCAATCCAATCTGGATAGGTTTAATCCAATCTGGATAGGTTTAATCCAATCTGGGATGGTTTAATCCAATCTGGATAGGTTTAATCCAATCTGGGATGGTTTAATCCAATCTGGGAAAATTTAATCCAGTCTGGGATGGTTTAATCCAATCTGCGATGGTTTAATCCAATCTGGGATGGTTTAATCCAATCTGGGTAGGTTTAATCCAATCTGGGTAGGTTTAATCCAATCTGGGTAGGTTTAATCCAATCTGGGTAGGTTTAATCCAATCTGGGATGGTTTAATCCAACTGGGATGGTTTAATCCAATCTGGGATGGTTTAATCCAATCTGGGATGGTTTAATCCAATCTGGGATGGTTTAATCCAATCTGGGATGGTTTAATCCAATCTGGGTAGGTTTAATCCAATCTGGGTAGGTTTAATCCAATCTGGGTAGGTTTAATCCAATCTGGGATGGTTTAATCCAATCTGGGTAGGTTTAATCCAATCTGGGATGGTTTAATCCAATCTGGGTAGGTTTAATCCAATCTGGGATGGTTTAATCCAATCTGGGATGGTTTAATCCAATCTGGGATGGTTTAATCCAATCTGGGTAGGTTTAATCCAATCTGGGATGGTTTAATCCAATCTGGGTAGGTTTAATCCAATCTGGGATGGTTTAATCCAATCTGGGTAGGTTTAATCCAATCTGGGTAGGTTTAATCCAATCTGGGTAGGTTTAATCCAATCTGCGATGGTTTAATCCAATCTGAGATGGTTTAATCCAATCTGGGTAGGTTTAATCCAATCTGGGTAGGTTTAATCCAATCTGGGTAGGTTTAATCCAATCTGGGTAGGTTTAATCCAATCTGGGTAGGTTTAATCCAATCTGGGTAGGTTTAATCCAATCTGGGTAGGTTTAATCCAATCTGGGTAGGTTTAATCCAATCGAACATTAAAATTTACACATGCCTTTACGCACTACACAACTGATTACCACCGAGACTACAATATGCATACTGGCATATAATACACAACAGCACTTATGCATGTGAAATGTGTGCATGTGTATATATGTATATGTCTGTGTGTGTATATATATGTGTACATTGAGATGTATGGGTATGTATATTGACGTGTGGGGACGTGTATGTATATACATGTGTATGGGGGGGGGGGGGCCATTTCTTTCGTCTGTTTCCTTGCGCTACCTCGCAAACGCGGGAGACAGCGAACAAAGCAAAATAAATAAAAATAAATAAATATATATATATATATATATATATATATATATATATATATATATATATATATATATATATACGGCCTTGACCTTTATTCAAATTCATTATGAATGTTAACTACTTGTGTATTAACATGGAATACCCATAATTGCATACATAATAAGACCTAAACAGCCAAGTGCTGATGGGGTTGTTCGCAAAATGGCATTATACAGTGAGGGTGAAGCACCAGAGGGTAACCACTCCCAAGTTTGGAGTATTAATATAATGGTACAACTCCAACTTCAAGGATCCACTCCCCTCCCACCCTCCAAACGCTTCACAAAATGTCAACCCTCAATAAATCACTATTAGGAAAAGGTCATCGGGACTCCAACACCGGGACATGAATCATGGAAAACATTGCTTGAATGTACCACTGCATACTCCTATCACTGCATGGACTTGTGTATTCAAATTATTAGCAGTTTCCTTATCAGCGAATTGGGGGACATGTTTTAAATGAGGTGCTCTTAAGGACCCCATTTGACCAGCTCTTCCTCACTAACCTTTAACCTCAACATGGCTGGAAATTCCATTCGGCTGCCTTTTTTTCTGATTTATGTCACTGATGTGGTATGGCCATTCATAGAAGACAGGTGGGCGAGCTGGGGTTAAGCGCATGAGCAAGGGCCTCGAACCCGCAATCTCCAACTTGAAACAGTAGAGGCTTAACAACTCAGCCACCGAGCAAACAATTACAAACTTTCCCCACCGTAAAAAAAAAAGTGGAACTAATCCGCGTGTAGCCTGTAAGTTGCTGGCAAACTTTGGCCACCACTGGGAAATCTAAATTCGGTCGGGGCTATCTGGCAATTTTGTGACCATCTAGTCTATCTAACAACTCTATAATTACAGAGAATTTCAAAAGAATACAGTAACCTAATCATATCACAAGAGAACTCTGTGATGAACAACATCTTGCGCAATGAAATATATAAGAAACAGTCTTGGGACTTTATGATGAACATCTTACGCACTGAAAGATATTGGACAAGAAACAAACTTGGGATTCAAATTTCATGAGGATAATACATCATTTGAAGAGTTTTACAAGTTAGGAAGTCAAAACTTACTCACAGAGTAACAAACATCTGATCATTATAATCAATCTCAATCCTTATAAGAGATTATATGCCTCATGTAACCTTGAATCAAACTAACTGAGGCTTCAACGCAACAGACCTCGTACTTCCACCATGCCCCTCCCAATTCTACTGTGCCTCCAGCAAAATGACCTCCCAACTCAAAAATACCCACACAACTCAATGACTTCCATGAAGCCCTCAGCAACTCACTTCCTTCTCATTTTCATGATGTCCCCAGTGAGTGACCAGCTCCCTACCTCAAATGACCTTGCAACATGGTTGTTTCAGCTCTGTCTTGACCCCAGCAACGATAACCTCTCATATCAATAAACTTGTTTAGTGTAACTTTGCGCAGTTTCTATGACTGTTAGCTTGTGTGTGAATCCAGTGGCAATTTATTCCCATCTCATGCAAACCCCAGCAACTGAATGATCCTTCCCCTCTGGAGTAATCCCAGAACTGTGTCAACTGTACGTGATATTGGCAATTCTGAGGACTGACAGCTCCACGAGCCTCATGCTTTAGTAGCCTTTGAACTTCAGCATGACCCTATAATACTGTTACACCTTTAATCCTCTTGACTCTAAATATTCTACTACCTTTCATCCAAAATGAAAGCCTAAATCGAAGTCCTTTTACATATAAGGTTACCCTGACAACTATGACCTTACAACTCCAGTAACCAAAGCATCATGACCTTTTGTGTTTACTGGGGCATGTGGCACACAGCAACCTTTCAACTCTAGCAACAGAACAAAAACATCCTCTCCTATTTCATATCAAAAATATAGTATTCTAATTTCTAAAGCATTTCTTACCTTAAATTAGAATCAATAACATCATTAGAGATCATATGAAGCTTATAAAGCATAATGTATCAGGTGAGAAACTATATATTTGTTAATTAACACAATTATGCAGCAACCTTTCAGCATTCACAGGATATTATGATGAAAAAAATTTACCAACACCCCAGTTATAAGTGCAATAAAATCTTCCTTAACGGCTACTCTGATGCGTTTCTGATCAGTCATGCCCAGTGAAATTCAAACCCATCTATGTATCGTCCAAATCCTGTCGAATGCAGTACACTTTCTAGATTTATGAACTGTGTTCTCTCATTGTAAGATACCACAGAATAAATGATATTGTAAGAGTTCACTTAAACAGTAGTAGAGTACTAAGTAAAAGCTAATAGTCTGATTTCTACAAGATAACATGTACAAAAAAAAAAAGACATAAATCTTTAGTATTCTATAAATTCCCCTTAAATTCTCAATACACACCCTCTCCCCCAAATGCAAAAGTTTCCTTTTACCTGCTAACACGCTTCAAAACATGTGCAAGCTTTACCAAAAGAGCTTATTATACCTCTGAACTGAATATCTCACTTCCAATGCTCAGAAGTATATCATCCATGAGAAATTATTAAAATATGCTGATGACAAACAGCTCTGGCATAATACCACTTTTTCAAACAACTCATTCATAAAATCATTCACCACATTGACCACTACTTCCTCTACAAAAACTCTCATAAGATTCAGACCTCCTTAACCCATCTCTAATTCATCATAAAAGTCTTTAAACACATTACTATATAAAGGGCTTGTCAGTTCCTTTCCTGAGCCTCAAAGTCTTCTCATAATACTTCCTCACGACAAATACCTTCCACAGAACATTATGGACTTTATCACGTTATGCATGGTCATTCGCAGCAAGAAACTAAATACACTTCATTTCTTTACCATAAGAGTCAAGCTTAAGTTAAAATGAGTCCTGCAGAGCATCAAAGTGAGAAGATAAAAAAGTAACGATGAAATTTCTATCAGTAATAGTCCACTTCACCTGGAATTCTGTTGAATATGATTATCAACATGTAAAGCTACAGACAATGCCTAAGTAAAAAATTTACATGTATCATTATAAAGCTCACAGTGAATATGCCAAGAACTAGCAAAAGAAAGAAAACTTAATGCGGTCCTGAAACTATATCTTGGACTCTACACACAAAGTACGTATATCACATATATACACGTGACAATTAAAGGAAGATCTGGTCCTTTAGATACAAGATGTAACATCCTGCAATTCGCACTAAAAAGTCAAGTATCAACAACACATACAAGGAAAACAATATCTGCAGTCCAGTGATATTTAACTCTACTTTCTTAAAATATAATGAGCCAACTTGTGAAAAATTCCTAAAAATTTCTGGGTATGTTCCTATATATAGTGTACCCAATTAGCCAGTTTGTGACAGCTATGCAAGCTTGCAGGCTGATACATCAACAACATAAAGAGGTAACTGCATGGGATAATGAGACATAAACCACAAAGCAAAACCAACATACAGTAAGGCACCAGTAAACATTCCAACATCATACTCGTCCTCCCCACTGCAAATGTCACTAGGCAACTTGGTAACCTCTGAATCATAAGAGACCAGTTTACATAAATGTCATGAACTGTAACCACAAGTTCTCCAACTTAATCAAAATACATCAGCAGCACACTCGTGGTTTGGCGGGGTACGAATCTTCTTCCAAAAAAAACCCTTGTCTGATACTTCCTACAACTACTGAAACCTACTGAAACTACACTCTCCCTTCCTTCCTCCATGTTTCAAGTTTTAGTCAAAGACTGGCAGACTAAGTGAACACAATAACATTAACACTGAACTATTCATCTCTTCCTCAAAAAGATGGGCAATATTTTATAATACTTGAGCATAACTGTTTCCTCAATTATTGCACAAGAATTTCTAAATCAACAAATTCCAAAGTAATGTGAAATACTCCAGAGCAGAGTTTCTAGTCCATGGCCCAGAAACAAAAATTTGCAATCCAACCTAAAATCTGTTTGAATCTGAAAGAGTCATACAAGGAACTTGGTAAAGAAACATTATATCAATCAGGGGAACTGCCCTCAAGACCCATTAGAGTAATGAGACAGATGAACAATGGCAACTGAAGATGGCATAAATGACAACTCATACCACCCAAGGATTCATAAGTGCAATTATTGTAAAGTATTTTCACATAATACATGATCCTACCCACCACAATGCAGTATATGGCATTCCGTAAAAACTACTTTCAATCTGCGCCCTTTTTCACGGCAAAGAGGGTGGTACTCTCCCTAACAAGAATTCGTCTATTATTGAAGCTCCATATAACAATGCAACCAACTCTGTGCAGGAGGTTATGAACACTGTCTCTCTTTACAGACCAGAATCATGGTCTTAACAGAAAAAAAGTATATAACACATTCTTCCATTACTAAAATTATGTATTATTTCATTTTTTCATGAAACATTACAGAATAAGTAGAAATATTACTAACTAAACCAAAATACGAGATGGTTAATATATGGGCTCAACTTCATTCAGGATAATTTTCTTATTTTTGTGAACAATTATCTATACTCATGCATTACAACACTGAGTAATATTAATCACTGATGAAGACCGAAAAAAGCTTTGAAAAATGGATACCGTGGTATTCAATATGATGAAAATTATCAAAAAATGTAAAACCCACTACATCCCAATACGGTAATTATTTACTTTGATTTTTTTCAATACCATAAAAGAAACGTTCTAATTTAGAATAGGTACAGTCAGTTACACTCAGCTTCTCCACACATTTCTTTGGATTATCATAAATGCCACATTTAAAAAAAAAAATCATTCAACTTAGATTCATTCCTAGTTTCATTCCTTAATATAATTTCTAAATCCCATCACAAGTACTTACCCTCTGCAAGAATAGTTGATCAATCCACTAAGTACAAAAAATTTAAATATCAATCCTTAAGTAATTGGACAATATTTGGATGTCCTGTACTAAAAAAACCGTCCTCGGTAGAGGATGTTCTTAAATCTAAGCCAACAAAGAAAATTAGCAATTAGATGTAAACTCAAAAAATAAATACATCTTTTCCCTTACCTTAACATGCAACAATAACTTTCAATGTCATTAAAAAATACATACACATGTGAAACTGGTCTGTTTTTTAAACAGACAGCTAAATCTAAATCTTTTAATAAAACATATATAGTTTAAATACAAAAATACACTCAGAAGAAAAATGTTGCATTGATTTAAAACTTGTCACAAGACAAAGTGCATCGCAGATCATCATGTAGGCGTATGATAGAAAATGTGATGATTTACTCAATTCCAACCCCGTTTATTAAAGATGTGGAACTTAACACGATTTCTTATAGAATAATATGAATTACTGTGAGACAAATATGAAGGCCTGGAGGGCATGAGTGGGATCATTTCTTCTTCATTATGCTAAAATAATATGTATCAAGTAGATAAGGGGGGAGGGCTATGAAGACCAAGGAAAACACGACATTGATTATATAAATACGTGAAGATAAGAAATATCAAACAGGAACTATGGATACCTAACTTAACTACAAGTGGGGCCGAGATTTACCATACTTTTGAGTTACTGTCAACATATACCAATGTTAACATCAAGTGCTGCAGCACGTCACATGGAGAAAAATGTGCACAAGATTGCTTTCAATTGCTGTGAAAAATATGTGCGCACATGGGAGCACACAGCGTACACACTCAATGTAAATATGACATCATAAATGTCAAATATGATTGAAATAACATTGAAAATATAGTAGATTTCGGCAGCTTGGGAGAGTTAGGTGAGGCATTTCCACAAATTCAAATAATTTACGTAAGCGTTTCACCTCATCGTACACTGCTCAGCCCAACATTTTCCCGGATCTTCACGACCTTCCGTGCTGTCAATTACTTTACTTCCTTACTTAACAAGCAGAAAAAAAATAATTAACCCCGCTGACACTCCCATTAGACATGTAATTAAGGCCTGGTATTAATTACCTGGCATAATTACACCATGCCATTATCAGACGTTCATTTAATCCGAATTATCAAATTGTTATATAACAAATTAGCATTATCTTACCCAAGGCGTTTAAAAATGGACCAAAGGGACGAAATCCCCATTAGACCAAAGTGCCTTAGACACCCTAATTACCCTCACATGGCATCATTAGCTCCCTAATCACCTTCAATCACCATTCCCGTACCATCACTCACCTCTAATCACCCTCCCACACCACAATGACCCTCCGAATCCCCATTTAACCACTAACCACCGTCGTTAATTGGCCATTAACGCCACCCACGAAACCGTGGCCGTTTAAATTGACACACTGACCGAGTGACAGAGGAAATGGGGGGAAAAAAAACGCACATCACCCATCACCATTTCCCCCTTCCCCACCTATTTCTCCCATACCCATCCCTTAATTACCTATTACACCACCCATTACCACGACGGGGGGGACCTTGAGGGGGAAAAAAACCGCACAGGGGGAAAAAAAAACGCACATCACCCATCACCATTTCTTCCCCCCACCCCTATTTCTCCCATACCCATCCCTAAATCCCCATTACACCACCCATTACCACGACGTGGGGGACCTTCCCATGACCCTCACGAGGCAAAAATGGGCCCCATTAATGGCGGGGAAATAAATGGGTGGGGAAAATAAGGCATGTGTGTCTTACCTGGGGGGGTCCAGCCTGGGGTGGAGGCTGGGGCACACACACACACACACACAAGACGTGTTTACAAGCACAGCTGGTCCTCAGGTGGTTCACGCCGCCACCGCCAGGTGGCACCACCTGCCAGACCCTGGAAAGAAAACGGGATGAGGGAAGAAGCAATGGGAGACTATTACCTTTTAATCTATTAATTTAATGCGAATTTATGCATATTTTTCTATATGCCAATATCCCAGTATAGTAGAGAAAATGGGAGACTATTTTCTTTCTTTTTAATCTATTAATTTAATGTTTTCTTAAGAGTGGATCTATGTATATTCTTCTATATGTAAACATCTCAGGACAGTAGATAGTGGAAGCTATTTTCTTTCTTTTGTATTGTTAATTTAATGATTTTTCTCTATATGCAAATTATCTCAATATAATAGACAAAGGGGAAACTATTTTCTTTCTCTTTTAATCTATTATTTTAATGTTTTCTTAGAGGAAATCTAAGCATATTTTTCTATATGCAATTTAGCTCAGTATAGTAGAAAAGAGGGAAACTATTTTCTTTCTTTTTAATTTACTAATTTAATGATTTCTTAGGAAATCTAAGCATATTCTTCTATATTTAAATATCTTACTAGAAAAAACAGAAGACCATTTTCTATCTATTTTAGTCTATTAATTTAATAATTTCCTCTATATGTAAATATATAGTCGACAAATGGGAAACTATTTTCTTTCTCTTTTAATCTACTAATTTCACGATTACTTAGGTAAATCTATGCATATATATTTTTGACACTAACATCTTAGTACAATAGATAAAGCATAATTAATTCACTATCTACCACCAATTTCAGGTTAACAAGGGAGAAAACCCTTGTTTATCTTTGATGAATCAAGTCACAAAATATCACCAAAATTATATTGATTTTATATCAATATATATCTAGTATATATCATCATAATCATATTGATTTTATATCAATATATGTCTAGTATATATCACCATAATTATATTGATTTTATATCAATATATGTCTAGTATATATCATCATAATCATATTGATTTTATATCAATATATGTCTAGTATATATCATCATAATTATATTGATTTTATATCAATATATGTCTAGTATATATCACCATAATTATATTGATTTTATATCAATATATGTCTAGTATATATCATCATAATTATATTGATTTTATATCAATATATGTCTCGTATATATCACCATAATTATATTGATTTTATATCAATATATGTCTCGTATATATCACCATAATTATATTGATTTTATATCAATATATGTCTAGTATATATCACCATAATCATTAATTTTATATAACTATATGTCTAGTATATAAAAAACGAACCATGGGCCTCCCATACATATTTAAAAAGCGTTCAAACTTCTAAACATGAAACTTTGAGACATTCGTTTAGTTAATGATGATAACTGAAGGATAAATGGAATTACTTCTCTGACAACCTCAAAGTATTACAGGGAAAAAGGGACTGAGCTGATAGATAGACATATAATAGATATACAGAGCCATATATGCATAGACGATAGATATTCACCGATAGATAGACAAAGACTGATAGATGGACACACTGACAGATACATAGATAGACAAATAGATAGAAGGCATTCTATGACATCTCACAACTAACACAGAGCCTTGTTAAAAGTTGTTAATAGACAACTACTTTATCTATCCATCTACCATTGTTAACTACGCGCTGGGTTGAATGGTCGTGTCTTAATTACATAAACTATGTCATTAATTAGTTTAGTTTTCCCAAGCTGTTAAGACACCTTAAATGATAATCAGTTAAATATATCGATAATAGATCGTGTATTTAATTAACAACTTAAATGATAATCAGTTAAATATATCGATAATAGATCGTGTATTTAATTAACAACTTAAATGATAATCGGTTAAATATATCGTTAATAAATCGTGTATTTAATTAACAACTTAAATGATAATCAGTTACATATATCGATAATAGATCGTGAATTTAATTAACACCTTAAATGATAATCGGTTAAATATATCGATAATAGATCATGGATTTAATACTATATTCTGTAGTTAAAAAAATAGGTCAATTATCACATAATCTTCAGTACACAATTATTCTTAAATTGATTATTTAAAATAATTTTAGTACACAATTATTGTCCTTCTTTGAAATGGTTAATCAAAATCACCTTTTGATAGACAGAATTGAATTCCAGCGCTAAATTCTAAGTCTTCATTTATAGAATTATATAAATTATTTATTGATAGACAGAATTCAATTCCAGCGCTAAATTCTAAGTCTTCGTTTATAGAATTATATAAATTATTTATTGATAGACAGAATTGAATTCCAGCGCTAAATTCTAAGTCTTCATTTATAGAATTATATAAATTATTTATTGATAGACAGAATTCAATTCCAGCGCTAAATTCTAAGTCTTCATTTATAGAATTATATAAATCATTTATTATATGAGTGACTGCTCGAATCCCGTTTTCTGTAATTCAAAATACCGCCATCACAAAACCTCTTACCTCTAACTTATATAATTTCTTTATCGTTTTAAATTCGTTATCTCTTTGAGATATTTATGTAATAAATTGGTTATAAGACTAATGGGAGGTTTCATCTCCCCGCTATCATCTTTATCGCCAACTCATCTTTCATTTATCTTTCCCAATGCAAATTATTCTGGTCATAAACATCATTTATTAATCTTAATAACCAATTTAATAATGGGTTAAAATAGTCTCCATTAAAGGGTCAATTAGCCTACTGTCTACTTATCGTAATTCATATAATTACCTTCCCATTTATCATTTGGGTCAAATGTGTGTCTCGCCGTTAAATGATAAACAATAATTACATTTAACAACTGGAGATATTGATAATTATCAATTTGGTTGGTTTATGTCCCTAGGAATTAATAAAACTTAAACCTCAGGATGATAAAAAGGACAGAGTACCTAATAAATGATAACTTTATTATCTGTGATGAGGTAATTAAATCATAATTCATATATATCTATCTTAATGAGCCCACAACTCACATATCTATCGTAATTAACCCACAACTCAACCAAATTATCAATTAAGCATCTGCCAATTTATAATCTTTCATAATAAATCGACAATCTAATCCAATTTACTTTCGTACAATTTATCAAAACTAACATTAAAGGATAATTTATGTAAATAAAAATATAGGACATTCTATAAAGATTATTTAATAAAGTACTTAGCTAACTCTCTATTTACGTTTCCCTCATTAGAAATCAACTTAGGAGAAAGACGATAGATAAAAACAGACCTGTGTTAGAATCGTCTACCAATATCTATCAGCATTTGTAGCTATGACAGAAAATCTATCGAGGGTTAATACGTTTTAAACTTACATATTAAAGGAAGAACTACACATGAAAAAATATATATTGAGATCCTCGTCTTCTTTATTATTATTATATAAATATATATACATATACACACACATATATATATATATATATATATATATATATATATATATATATATATATATATAATTTTCTTTGTCAGTGTCAATTCCAGAAATATATATATATATATATATATATATATATTCTTTTTCATAAGTGTTTATAAGTATATATATTTATGGCATCCCTCAATACACATTCACATCTCAACATACAGAGTACCTGGGTTCGAATCCAAGGGCCTAACAACCCCCCTCCCCCCATTTTCTCCACCATCCCAAACCTTTCCCCTCCCAATCAACACATTTTTAAAAGATATTTTCAAGGTTTAATCTTCAGCCATGGCTATACAAGAACACTTAAGCAATCGATCTTTTATATTTTTTCCTTCTCTATTGAGAAAAGATGAAGCAATTCATCCAAATTTGCATAATATAAACATCCAAACAACGAGCCAACACCACTAATTACCTGTGCCAGAAATGGCACACCGGACCACATACAAACACCAAACCTGTTCCAATAATGGCACATCCCCAAAATGGGGGCCCAAAAACACAACCCCCCCCACCTCCCCTCCCTCCTGTCTACTGTATGATGTATGAATACACTACCTGTTGTATCTGGTTGGCTTACGATGGTCTATAGCCTCGTCTTCCATGAACCTCATGGAAACCCAATTCCCATTCTCTCTCTCTCTCTCTCTCTCTCTCTCTCTCTCTCTCTCTCTCTCTCTCTCTCAACCATGTATATATTTTTCTACCCACGTTCACAACGTACAACCCGACCCTTTTACAACTTACACCACAATAACTTTAGGGAACGAGAATATATATATATATATATATATATATATATATATATATATATATATATATATATATATATATATATATATATATTGGAAAGGATCACAACTTTGCTCGTGATCAAGATATTCCTATGAGTCCACGGGGGAAAATGAAACACGAAAAGTTCCCAAGTGCACTTTCGTGTAATAATCACATCATCAGGGGAGACACAAGAGAGAAATATAACAATCAGTTGTTTACCAAATGGCGTCGTAGCTTCGTCTCTTCGTTGTATATCAACTGACTGTTATATTTCTCTCTTGTGTCTCCCCTGATGATGTGATTATGACACGAAAGTGCACTTGGCAACTTTTCGTGTTTCATTTTCCCCGTGGACTCATAGGAATATGTATATGCATATATATATGTATATATATATATATATATATATATATATATATATATATATATATATATATATATATATATATATATATATTAAGGGAGCCAGAGTTTGTGGGGCGGTATGATAAAATGTCCAGACATCCGGCCATGGTTAACACACCACAAAACCTCCCCAGGAATGTGCCAGCGCGCGCGCCCACATTCCTTAAGTAACATTGGGGAAAGGATAAAGTGAAAGGCGGGCGGGTGGGCTGGCTGGTGGGCGGGAAAAGGAGGGAGGCCGACATACCACAGCGCCATCTTCTCTTCTCTCCGTCAGCCAGCCACTGCGCGTGCGCGGACGCGGCGCCGCCGCCCCACCACTGCCAGACGCACGACGACCGCTACGGAATGTGACAATTTGTCATATTACATATATTCATCATGTATATCTTATCTTATAATGTGTTTACCGACGACATATATCATATACCTGAGGAATAAACATGTAAATAGGACTGGGTTCTTTATCAAAATGAGTAATTTGATTTATTTATTTATCTATTATATTTTGTCGCTGTCTCTCGCCCTAGCGAGGTAGCGCAAGGAAACAGACGTAAGAATGGCCCAAACCACCCACATACACATGTATATACATTCACCTCCACACATGTACATATACATACCTATACATCTCAACGTATACATACATATAGAGATTGGGGTGTCTAAATAATATGTGTGGATGTAACCAAGATGAGAAAAAAGGAGAGATAGGTAGTATGTTTGAGGAAAGGAACCTGGATGTTTTGGCTCTGAGTGAAACGAAGCTCAAGGGTAAAGGGGAAGAGTGGTTTGGGAATGTCTTGGGAGTAAAGTCAGGGGTTAGTGAGAGGACAAGAGCAAGGGATGGAGTAGCACTACTCCTGAAACAGGAGTGTGGGAGTATGTGATAGAGTGTAAGAAAGTAAACTCTATATTGATATGGGTAAAAACTGAAAGTGGATGGAGAGAGATGGGTGATTATTGGTGCATATGCACCTGGGCGTGAGAAGGAAGATCATGAGAGGCAAGTGTTGTGGGAGCAGCTGAGTGAGTGTGTTAGTAGTTTTGATGCACGAGACCAGGTTATAGTGATGGGTGATTTGAATGCAAAGGTGAGTAATGTGGCAGTTGAGGGAATAAATGGTGTACATGGGGTGTTCAGTGTTGTAAATGGAAATGGTGAAGAGCTTGTAGATTTATGTGCTGAAAAAGGACTGGTGATTGGGAATACCTGGTTTAAAAAGAGAGATATACATAAGTATACTTATGTAAGTAGGAGAGATGGCCAGAGAGCGTTATTGGATTACGTGTTAATTGACAGGCGCGCGAAAGAGAGACTTTTGGATGCTAATATGCTGAGAGGTGCAACTGGAGGGATGTCTGATCATTATCTTGTGGAGGCGAAGGTGAAGATTTGTATGGGTTTTCAGAAAAGAAGAGAGAATGTTGGGGTGAAGAGAGTGGCGAGAGTAAGTGAGCTTGGGAAGGAGACCTGTGTGAGGAAGTACCAGGGGAGACTGAATACAGAATGGAAAAAGGTGAGAACAAAGGACGTAAGGGAAGTGGGGGAAGAATGGGATGTATTCAGGGAAGCAGTGATAGCTTGCGCAAAAGATGCTTGTGGCATGAGAAGCGTGGGAGGTGGGCAGATTAGAAAGGGTAGTGAGTGGTGGGTGAAGAAGTAAGATTATTAGTGAAAGAGAAGAGAGAGGCATTTGGACGATTTTTGCGGGGAAATAATGCGAATGAGTGGGAGATGTACAAAAGAAAGAGGCAGGAGGTCAAGAGAAAGGTGAAAACGGTGAAAAAGAGGGCAAATGAGAGTTGGGGTAAGAGAGTATCATTAAATTTTAGGGAGAATAAAAAGATGTTTTGGAAGGAGGTAAATAAAGTGCGTAAGACAAGGGAACAAATGGGAACTTCAGTGAAGGGGGCTAATGGGGAGGTGATAACAAGTAGTGGTGATGTGAGAAGGAGATGGAGTGAGTATTTTGAAGGTTTGTTGAATGTGTTTGATGATAGAGTGGCAGATATAGGGTGTTTTGGTCGAGGTGGTGTGCAAAGTGAGAGGGTTAGGGAAAATGATTTGGTAAACAGAGAAGAGGTAGTAAAAGCTTTGCGGAAGATGAAAGCCGGCAAGGCAGCGGGTTTGGATGGTATTGCAGAGGAATTTATTAAAAAAGGGGGTGACTGTATTGTTGACTGGTTGGTAAGGTTATTTAATGTATGTATGACTCATGGTGAGGTGCCTGAGGATTGGCGGAATGCATGCATAGTGCCATTGTACAAAGGCAAAGGGGATAAAAGTGAGTGCTCAAATTACAGAGGTATAAGCTTGTTGAGTATTCCTGGTAAATTATATGGGAGGGTATTGATTGAGAGGGTGAAGGCATGTACAGAGCATCAGATTGGGGAAGAGCAGCTGTGTTTTCAGAAGTGGTAGAGGATGTGTGGATCAGGTGTTTGCTTTGAAGAATGTATGTGAGAAATACTTAGAAAAGCAAATGGATTTGTATGTAGCATTTATGGATCTGGAGAAGGCATATGATAGAGTTGATAGAGATGCTATGTGGAAGGTATTAAGAATATATGGTGTGGGAGGCAAGTTTTTAGAAGCAGTGAAAAGTTTTTATCGAGGATGTAACGCATGTGTACGTGTAGGAAGAGAGGAGTGATTGGTTCTCAGTGAATGTAGGTTTGCGGCAGGGGTGTGTGATGTCTCCATGGTTGTTTAATTTGTTTATGGATGGGGTTGTTAGGGAGGTGAATGCAAGAGTTTTGGAAAGAGGGGCAAGTATGCAGTCTGTTGTGGGTGAGAGAGCTTGGGAAGTGAGTCAGTTGTTGTTCGCTGATGATACAGCGCTGGTGGCTGATTCACATGAGAAACTGCAGAAGCTGGTGACTGAGTTTGGTAAAGTGTGTGAAAGAAGAAAGTTTAGAGTAAATGTGAATAAGAGCAAGGTTATTAGGTACAGTAGGGTTGAGGGTCATGTCAATTGGGAGGTAAGTTTGAATGGAGAAAAACTGGAGGAAGTGAAGTGTTTTAGATATCTGGGAGTGGATCTGGCAGCGGATGGAACCATGGAAGCGGAAGTGGATCATAGGGTGGGGGAGGGGGCGAAAATTCTGGGAGCCTTGAAGAATGTGTGGAAGTCGAGAACATTATCTCGGAAAGCAAAAATGGGTATGTTTGAAGGAATAGTGGTTCCAACAATGTTGTATGGTTGCGAGGCGTGGGCTATGGATAGAGTTATGCGCAGGAGGGTGGATGTGCTGGAAATGAGATACTTGAGGACAATATGTGGTGTGAGGTGGTTTGATCGAGTAAGTAATGTAAGGGTAAGAGAGATGTGTGGAAATAAAAAGAGCGTGGTTGAGAGAGCAGAAGAGGGTGTTTTGAAATGGTTTGGGCACATGGAGAGAATGAGTGAGGAAAGAGTGACCAAGAGGATATATGTGTCAGAGGTTGAGGGAACGAGGAGAAGTGGGAGACCAAATTGGAGGTGGAAAGATGAAGTAAAAAAGATTCTGAGTGATCGGGGCCTGAACATGCAGGAGGGTGAAAGGCGTGCAAGGAATAGAGTGAATTGGAACGATGTGGTATACCGGGGTCGACGTGCTGTCAATGGATTGAACCAGGGCATGTGAAGCGTCTGGGGTAAACCAAGGAAAGTTCTGTGGGGCCTGGATGTGGAAAGGGAGCTGTGGTTTCGGTGCATTATTACATGACAGCTAGAGACTGAGTGTGAACGAATGGGGCCTTTGTTGTCTTTTCCTAGCGCTACCTCGCACACATGAGGGGGGAGGGGGTTGTTATTCCATGTGAGGCGAGGTGGCGATGGAAATGAATAAAGGCAGACAGTATGAATTATGTACATGTGTATATATGTATATGTCTGTGTGTGTATATGTATGTATACGTTGAGATGTATAGGTATGCATATGTGCGTGTGTGGACGTGTATGTATATACATGTGTATGTGGGCGGGTTGGGCCATTCTTTCGTCTGTTTCCTTGCGCTACCTCGCTAACGCGGGAGACAGCGACAAAGCAAAATAAATAAATAAATAAATATATATATATATATATATATATATATATATATATATATATATATATAATTAATGACTATATCTTTTTCATTATTGGGGAATTAAAGATACACAGTATAACAAAGACTAGATATGGCGCTGTTTTGAATATTATAATAATAATAATAATAATAATAATGTGTGTGTGTGTGTGTGTGTGTGTGTGTGACAATTTATTTCAACAACTGACAAAACCTTCATAAAAACCATCATTGTACACATATCTAAATTCTATCATAAAAACTTTCAAACTTACGAACATATATGACCCAGTGGCAAATGTATATGACCCACTTGCATATGATATGTCGAGTTAACAGTAGTTTACCTTCGTAATGTGTCGCTTATAGTACCTCCGTTACTCACAGTCTATAATAAAGCGTTACAAAGGCCTTTAAATAAACTGGCGACTGAGAATAAAGCAATTAATATAAATATAAATAATCCTTTATCATTTCACTATTCGCGCCTTTAACACATCACGTTTTAAACAGGTGTAGTCTCATTTACACACATAGCAGCTGTCACATATTATAAAACAAAACCACACACACACACACACATATATATATATATATATATATATATATATATATATATATATATATATATTTTTTTTTTTTTTTCTTTCTTGTAAACTATTCGCCAATTCCCGCGTCAGCGAGGCAGCGTTAGGAACAGAGGACTGGGCCTTTTTTGGAATATCCTCACCTGGCCCCCTTCTCTGTTCCTTCTTTTGGAAAATTAAAAAAAACGAGAGGGGAGGATTTCCAGCCCCCCGCTCCCTTCCCTTTTAGTCGCCTTCTACGACACGCAGGGAATACGTGGGAAGTATTCTTTCTCCCCTATCCCCAGGGATAATATATATATATATATATATATATATATATATATATATATATATATATATATATATATATATATATATATATATATATATATACTCACACACACACACACACGGCTGTACGATATGTTTTCCCGGTGGTCGGGGCGCGCCGGCATCGTGGTAGGATGTCAACAAGTCAGTGTGGCTTTAACCCGAGTGAGACCCGGACGCTCACCATGACGCACCGTCTAGTGTAGTGACGTCCCACGTGTGTGTGTGTCTGTGTGTCTGTGTATAGTGCCTGTGTGTCCCAGTGACGTAATAGAACGCGGGCGCTCCATCCAGCAGGTGAGTAACGGAGGAGGAATGTGTATGAAATGTGTATTACGGGGTTTATATACATGTGTGGGTGGGTGGAGTGACCTCCGCGACTCCCATGGGGTAAAACGCGCGCACGCACGCACGCACACGCGCGTCCCCAACCTTGTGTACATAACGTACATATGTGACTTTATATGTGTTACATGTGTACATAACGTACATATGTGACTTTATAAGTGTTACATGTGTACATAAGTACATATGTGACTTTATATGTGTTACATGTGTACATAACGTACATATGTGACTATATGTTACATGTGTACATAACGTACATATGTGACATTATATGTTACATGTATACATAACGTACATATGTGACTTTATAAGTGTTACATGTGTACATAACGTACATATGTGACTTTATATGTTACATGTGTACATAACGTACATATGTGACTTTATAAGTGTTACATGTGTACATAACGTACATATGTGACTTTATAAGTGTTACATGTGTACATAACGTACATATGTGACTTTATAAGTGTTACATGTGTACATAACGTACATATGTGACTATATGTTACATGTGTACATAACGTACATATGTGACATTATATGTTACATGTATACATAACGTACATATGTGACTTTACAAGTGTTACATGTGTACATAACGTACATATGTGACTTTATATGTTACATGTGTACATAACGTACATATGTGACTTTATAAGTGTTACATGTGTACATAACGTACATATGTGACTATATGTTACATGTGTACATAACGTACATATGTGACATTATGTTACATGTGTACATAACGTACATATGTGACTTTATAAGTGTTACATGTGTACATAACGTACATATGTGACTTTATATGTTACATGTGTACATAACGTACATATGTGACTTTATAAGTGTTACATGTGTACATAACGTACATATGTGACTTTATATGTGTTACATATTTACAGGCCAGCGGGTGTCAACATGTGTTTACTGCCTGGGTTCAGTTAACCAAGTAAATAAATTATTTACATCATTTACGCTTATAGATTTCAAGTCTTTTACAAGGACACTTATGATTGTAAGTGTTGTAAAGTACACTTATAAATAAGTACCAGGTCACATACCACTGTCTCTCATCTACTTCAACTGTAAGTCTTTTACAAGGACACTTATGATTGTAAGTGTTGTAAAGTACACTTATAAATAAGTACCAGGTCACATACCACTGTCTCTCATCTACTTCAACTGTAAGTCTTTTACAAGGACACTTATGATTGTAAGTCTTTTACAAAGACACTTATGATTGTAAGTCTTTTACAAGGACACTTATGATTGTAAGTCTTTTACAAGGACACTTATGATTGTAAGTCTTTTACAAGGACACTTATGATTGTAAGTCTTTTACAAGGACACTTATGATTGTAAGTCTTTTACAAGGACACTTATGATTGTAAGTGTTGTAAAGTACACTTATAAATAAGTACCAGGTCACATACCACTGTCTCTCATCTACTTCAACTGTAAGTCTTTTACAAGGACACTTATGATTGTAAGTGTTGTAAAGTACACTTATAAATAAGTACCAGGTCACATACCACTGTCTCTCATCTACTTCAACTGTAAGTCTTTTACAAGGACACTTATGATTGTAAGTCTTTTACAAGGACACTTATGATTGTAAGTCTTTTACAAGGACACTTATGATTGTAAGTCTTTTACAAGGACACTTATGATTGTAAGTCTTTTACAAGGACACTTATGATTGTAAGTGTTGTAAAGTACACTTATAAATAAGTACCACGTCACATACCACTGTCTCTCATCTACTTCAACTGTAAGTCTTTTACAAGGACACTTATGATTGTAAGTCTTTTACAAGGACACTTATGATTGTAAGTCTTTTACAAGGACACTTGTGATTGTAAGTCTTTTACAAGGACACTTATGATTGTAAGTCTTTTACAAGTACACTTATGATTGTAAGTTTTTTACAAGGACACTTATGATTGTAAGTCTTTTACAAGGACACTTATGATTGTAAGTCTTTTACAAGGACACTTATGATTGTAAGTCTTTTACAAGGACACTTATGATTGTAAGTCTTTTACAAGGACACTTATGATTGTAAGTGTTGTAAAGTACACTTATAAATAAGTACCAGGTCCTATACCACTGTCTCTCATCTATTACAAATGTAAGTCTTTTACAAGGACACTTATAGATTGTAAGTCTTTTACAAGGACACTTATAATTGTAAGTCTTCTAAAGTACACTTATAAATAAGTACCACGTCCCATACCACTTAAGTGGCTGGTTTCACAGTGTGCCATTCCACCCAGTGGTTCACAGTGGCGGGGGGCCAGACTTGCACACACCCGCAAGGTTACCAGATGTTCCTATATGGATAATTGAGGTTCCTTTCCAGTCTGCCCACAGTCAACCCAGCTGTTCATCCCACCACACCAGGACCTGGTCGATAAAACGGGCACCTGGCTCAAGCTACTCTATATATATATATATATATATATATATATATATATATATATATATATATATATATATATATATATATTCGCCATTTCCCGCGTTAGCGAGGTAGCGTTAAAAACAGAGGACTGAGCCTTAAGAGGGAATATCCTCACTTGGCCCCCTTCTCTGTTCCTTCTTTTGGAAAATTAAAACACACACACATATAAACATACATACATATGCACACACACATATATATATACATATACGCACACACACACATACATACATATATACATATACACACATACACACTCACAGACATGGTCTATGTAAAGCCAATCTTCACATTTAACCCAACACATGACATCTATATCCCCATATATATATATATATATATATATATATATATATATATATATATATATATATATATATATATATATATATAACTGCTTTAATTAGAATATTCCTAACACACCAAAACCTATATATGACTCTTGGTTTTGCCCTGTATAATAAGCAGTTCACAACCTAACTTGACCTTAAATTGGCTTACGATTTTGATCTATGAAACAGCCTAGTTTAACCTTGTTTCCTGATTAACCCTATGTGTTGTAGTTTAACCTGGTGGTTAACAAATATAATATATATATATATATATATATATATATATATATATATATATATATATATATATATATATATATATGCGAAGCGTATAATTTGGAAACTTGATAATCTATTGAAATAAATGGTTATAAATGTGATAGAAAACGGGGGATATTTCATTCAAATATTCAGATAAAGGGAGATAAATGTGACAGAAAACGTGAGATACTTCATTTAAATATTCAAATAAATGAAAGGGTTATAAACGTGACAGAAAACGTGGGATATTTCATTCAAATAAAGGGTTACAGATGTCATAGAAAACTGGATATTTCATTTAAATATCTAAATAAATTAAAGGGTTATAAAAGTGATAGAAAACGTGGCATGGTTTCAAAAGGAAGTACACTTCAAAACACAATTAAATCTATAAATAAGCTTCACCTAGCAATGATGAATGGTCTTAATGCTCAATACCTCAGCCAAAACATACAACTTCTCGCCTCTGCTGCCCAGAGGTGTAAACAAACAGACGACAGACGGTGCGACCATACCATCCACCACGTCAAAATTTCATAATACGATTCTACAACATACATTTCGCCTACAAGAATAATTTACGGTTTTTATTTACGTTCGTATGTGTGTTTAAGCTACATATGTATTAACCTTAATTTTTTCCTACATGTACATCACCCTCAACAGTGTGTGTCGTAAATATTATTTCTTTTTTAACTATTAATCCTTCAAAGTCATTATCGTTAACTTTTTCATCTCTAATCACCCTATAGTGAAGCCAATCACTAACTATAGTTACTGCCAATTCAGTGCTTAGCTGGTCCTTAACCAATCATTCTACACTACACAAAGCTCAAAAGAAAGATTGCTGGAAATGGAAATAATCATATATATATATATATATATATATATATATATATATATATATATATATATATATATATATATATATATGGTGGAGAGGATCACAATTTTGCGCGTGATCAAGTATATTCCTATGAGTCCACGGGGGAAATGAAACACGCTAAGTTACCAAGTGCACTTTCGTGTCATAATCACATCATCATCAGGGGAGACACAAGAGAGAAATATAACAGTCAGTTGATATATAAATCGAAGAGATTTACCCAAATGGCGTCGTAGCTTCGTCTCTTCGTTGTATATCAAGTGACTGCTATATTTCTCTCTTGTGTCTCCCCTGATGATGATGATGTGATTATGACACGAAAGTGCACTTGGGAACTTTTCGTGTTTCATTTTCCCCGTGGACTCATAGGGATATATATATATATATATATATATATATATATATATATATATATATATATATATATATATATATATATATATATCCAGGCCATATAGTATGGGCTTGGGGTGTCATATAAACTTCCTATATATCAAATTTCTCGTCATTTCAAACCTTACCTGATAACCTTCTGTCCATAGACAGTCCATATATGAAGGTGTTGGAAAAACACAGTTTAGCTGACAGGTATTTCCCCTCTTTCGCCTTCTGTCCTTTTCTGTCCATATATTCTGTTCATTTCCTGTTGAACCAGAGTTCATTATGAACATATTTATATCTTTTTTTATTAACAATATTTACCAATTTATCAAACTATATAACAAATGTTAAGTTACGGGAAGCTTTAAGTTCATACTAAACTTTTATATGTGGTCAAAGCTTTCGTCTCTATTAAGCTTTATATGTGGTCAAAGCTCTCGTCTCTAATAAGCTTTAACTGAGGTCAAGCTTTCGTCTCCATTAAGCCTTAAATGTGGCCAAAGCTTCCGTCTAAGCTTTATATGTGGTCAAACCTTTCCTCCCTAAGCTGTAAGTGTGGTCAAAGCTTTCGTCTCTAATAACCTTTAACTGTTGTCAAAGCTTTCATCTCTAATAAGCTTTAAATGTAGTCAAAGCTTCCTTCTAAGCTTTATATGTGGTCAAACTTCAGCCTCTAAGCTTTAAATGTGGTCAAAGCTTCCTTCTAAGCTTTATATGTGGTCAAACCTGAGCCTCTAAGCTTTAAATGGGGTCAAAGCTACCGTCTGTAAGCTTTAAATGTGGTCACGAAATCCCGTCTGTAAGCTTAAACTGTGGTCACAAAATCTCCCGTCTGTAAGCTTAAACTGTGGTCACAAAAGCTTCCTTCCGTCTAAACACACACACACACACACACACACTAATACGTACATGCCTGTCGGCTGCAGACGGTCATGTAGGGCGGCCTCGGGCCAGCTTACAAGCGGAATCAAGCTTACAAGCAGACTCAAGCTTGCTGGCACGCGTTCTCCCGTCTCGCCTCAGTAGACAGATGAACCGTCTCTTGACCTCCTCCTCTCTGAAATGAAGAACAAGCTCACTAAATACCCTTGGACTAATTGCCTTAATTACGTCACTAATGTATTTCTCTACAACTACAGTACTACTGTAGTCAGAATACAACAGCTGTAGGTTTGGTGTCCGTTAATTAACCAAAAAAAAAAAAATAAAAATCGTCATCTGACATTGGTTTTCAGCCGAGCGCCCTTCGAGAAGTCGTCTGTTTACCTGGCGTAATCCGAGAGTGAGATCTGATTGGCTGATGACGCCATACTAAGTGGAATCTGCGTTCTGATTGGCGGTCTGAGGTGTGACTCTCAAAACCCAGAACGCACCGTGGGTGCCATATGCAACACATTCCTCTATTTTATCCTCCTGTAGTCTCTTTGGCATAATTACCTCTAATAATGCAATAAATTTACGTAATAAATTATTTATCATTTAATAATATTAATAAATAACGGATAAAGTAGAGGAGAAGTCCTTGAAAATATTAGATGGTATTGAAATGGTGGCTCACGCGATGGCAACACTGGAGGCCGCTCGTCTCTGACTGAATATTTGAGTAGAAAGTTTGGGTAGAAGTAGATATGGTAGTTCTACGAAGTAGATGAGGTAGTTCTACTGGTGATCACGGGTAGTTGTAGAGGTGATTGGTAGTCATGAGACAGGTGTAGTTTTAGGTAGTGAAGGCCTAGTGGGGGTAATTAGGAAAGGATTCAAATGGGTTAAACTGTGTTTATATGTTCGTAGGTTCACCGTCTGTACGTGGGTTCACTGTAGGTGGGAGCAGAAGGGTGTAGGTTCACTGTAGGTGGGAGCAAGGTGTTGGTTGATTGTAGGTGGGAGCAGAGGGGTGTAGGTTCACTGTAGGTGGGAGCAGAGGTTCACTGTAGGTGGGAGCAGAGAGGTGTATGTTCACTGTAGGTGGGAGCAAGGGTGTAGGTTCACTGTAGGTGGGTGCAAGGTGTAGTTTCACTGTAGGTGGGAGCAAAGGGGTGTAGGTTCACTGTAGGTGGGAGCAAGGTGTAGGTTCACTGTAGGTGGAAGCAAAGGTGTAGGTTCACTATAGGTGGGAGCAGGGGGGTGTAGGTTCACTGTAGGTGGGAGCAGAGGGGTGTAGGTTCATTGTAGGTGGGAGCAGAGGGGTGTAGGTTCACTGTAGGTGGGAGCAGAGGGGTGTAGGTTCATTGTAGGTGGGAGCAGAGAGGTGTAGGTTCACTGTAGGTAGGAGCAGAGGGGTGTAGGTTCATTGTAGGTGGGAGCAGAGAGGTGTAGGTTCACTGTAGGTGGGAGCAGTGGGGTGTAGGTTCACTGTAGGTGGGAGCAGAGGGGTGTAGGTTCACTGTGGGTGGGAGCAGAGAGGTGTATGTTCACTGTAGGTGGGAGCAGAGGGGTGTAGGTTCACTGTAGGTGGGAGCAGAGGGGTGTAGGTTCGCTGTAGGTGGGAGCAGAGAGGTGTATGTTCACTGTAGGTGGGAGCAGAGAGGTGTAGGTTCACTGTAGGTGGGAGCAGAGGGGTGTAGGCTCACTGTAGGTGGGAGCAGTGGCGACCGTTCACTGCAAACAATGCTGTTTGCTTTGCGCGTCAAACACGTGCCCCAAACACGGCCTGCTACACTCCCCACGCGCCGTTGAAGTCTCCGGAGGGGGCGCTTCTCCCACGCCCTACACCGCCCACGCCCGCCCCTGGCGCGGCCTGACACGCCCTCGGGAGGTGGTGTACTGTAATATGACTCCTGGGTGGGGAGGGGAGGGGAGGGGGGGGGGAGACAATACCGTTACATGACTGCCCGTAGAAATAACGTAACCTCCCCAGAGTATACTGCTACCTCCCCAGAGTATACTGTA